>NW_027460280.1:15469820-15551935 GCF_050947875.1 Dermacentor variabilis
TTTGAGACTATTGAATAGAGGCAGTGCTTTCAGTCCTCAGGTTGTGCAGTGAAACTTGCTGCTTAATGAATCCGCCCACACTGTCACAGGTGTTCTTTCCATGTCCGGTAGTGGAAAATAGCCACCTTGCAGACGTGTACTTGGCACGGCACAACTCATACAGTTGGTACTTATGTTTAAAATGGCTTGCTGCACCATCACTGATGCAAGTGATGTGACAGCAGATCATGCTTCTTCATTCAACATTTTGTGCACTTTACCAAGGGCGTAGCAGGCGCGCACTGTTTCGTGATGCATGTTGTCACTTATGACAGCAAAGCTATGTGTCACTTTCCTTGTTGTGGTGGCACAGGTGAAGATGGATTTCTTTCTTGTGCCAGTGGTACGCTTGTGTTTCATTTGAGAGAAGGACAGTCCAGTTCTCCGCAAAAATAAAAATGCAGAACAATGCTTCCACGATGCTCACACTTTGCCTCATGAATAGCCGCAGCTTAAGTGCAATGTATGTATTCATGAGGAATCCATTTAATCACCCATTTGCCAATCTCTCACAAAAAGGGTTAGAAACAATGTCTTCTTCATTAAGTCACCACTTTCTCAAACAGTAAATGTCACCTCGTCCTCATCAACCATTCCCAGACTAGCCAAAGTGAGGCTTTCATTCCATGGACAGTGCTAGCATTCGCCCGCATACAACCTGTGCTTGGGGAACCACAAAGGCACGTGCCTTTAAAAGAGTTTTCCCTGCTGGTTGCATTCTCCAGTGTAGAGATGCAAAGTTTAGCATTATTGCAGTAAATGCAAACACAAACCTCTTCGTTAAATAGTGTTTCAGGGCTCCTTTAATGTTATCTCTCCGTTGGTTTTAAGCATGAAATGCTTTTAGCTCCTGTTGTTAGCGGCCTTCAAGAGACCTTGAGCCAAAGTCCAGAGCCGTTATCCAGGCACTCAAGATGAGAACGGGACGAGAATGGGGTTAGAACAAAACGAGAACATCTAGGCATCGTTGCAAGAGCAAAATGAGATCATTTGGGTCACTAGTCAAAACTCAAGAAAATGCAGTCTCTAGCCCCCAACTCCTTGTACAGGACCACATTACACACGCTAGTTATTGCCCAAACAAGTTACAAAAAAAAATATTGCTTCCTATTTCTTCCTAATGTTTGTTCACAACACCGCTCAAGCTGTAACTTCTTGTACATTTAAGTTTAAATTGTCATTTCCAAGAGCGATGCTCAAAAGGCAGATACAGTGCACTATATGCTTGATTGTCATCTTTTGGCACTGAGACAGGGTTGCCTGTGCTCTTTTCATCGCCAGTGGTGGGTTTTGCACAGTCTCCTTCAAGAGATGACGCCACGCTGTGTGACCAGGGCGGCAGCATCCGGTGTGCAGCGGATGGTTGTGAGTAATCGTCGTAATTACTCCAACCAATCTGCTTTTCCAGTAGCCATTTCATGTTTACAGCTACTCATGATTGCGGGAGAGCCAGCATTTCTTTAACTTTGGACACATAGAAAGCGGGCGTGCATTTGATTCAGGGGTTTGTTAGAATTTGGCAAAGACTGCATAACGAATTGGCAGTGTGTTTTCAAATTAATTTGATCCAGTTTGGCAGTACCAAGAGGGTGGAATTAACAAAAGTTGACTATAGTAGATGATGAGCTATTCCATTGTCTTACTGTGGTTGGGGCAGTAAAAAAAAATCTGTCGATCCCACACGTATGTGGGAATTGGTTTTAAGTGATGCTTTCTTTCATGTTTACTGAAATGTCTTCACTTGTCCTCCTTCACTACTACGTAGCTCATCACTACGTGCTCAATGCATGGTCTGGTGCCATTTTGTTCACTTCTTTCTACACACTCAGCTGCTTTTGTTGCGGACTTCACTTCTCTTTAGCTGTAGCTCATAACTCTGCTACAACCAGTGCACTGAAGGTCCTAGATCCGGCTCATCATTTAGGTATGCAACTAGCAACCGGTGCGCTCAGAACAAGCCCGATACGGAGTCTCTGCGTAGCAATCACTGCATTTACATACTTCCTGAAAGTCGGTTATGTCAGCACTTGTGCTATTTTACTATAAGTGACACAACACCTGCCACACTATTGTAACCAACCCTCAGTGAGAGAGGCCTTTTCCCTTCATGTGAGGCGGTTGTGTGAAGAAATGGGTGCACCACTCCTAGAACATCGCCTAATGCCTTAAGTGAATATTCTACTGCCGTGGCAGTGGCAGCTGCTTGAGTGTGACATGTCGCTTGTCATTGTAACAAAGTATGCCCCTGAGACACACATTCAAGTGCACTTTGTAGAACTTCAGGTGAAGTACTCTTGCCCGAAGTATTACACTGATGTGTCTAGGTCACATGCCAGTGTTGCTTTGCAGCACTGGGGCCATCTTTCCCTGAAACAGCCGTTTTGCACGCTGAAACGAGTGCAGTTAACCCCTTTGAGGGTTGATTTTTTTCGCCATATGCGACCGCCCAGGGTTGATTTTTTTTATTGCAGATTTCGATTCTTAGAGACTTATTTAAAAAAAAATTTACCGTAATTTTTCTCGGGTGACCGTAAAGTGTGAAAAAAAATCTGTTGCGTTGGTATATATGCACTCTTCATTCATGAATATCAAAAAAAAAAGGAAATAAACTTATCAGAATTAAAAATTTTATGCATATTTATGCACATAGTTCAAGGCTTTGACGCACACAAGAATATTTCGCAAGCCTCAAATGTTCCTGCTCTTGCACTAATACGTACGTCCATTGCGTAATCGAACTGCGTAGGTGCGCGCACTCAAGAAAACTGTTTGGTTGTGTGCCCAACACAAAAGAAACACGTGTGACAAACTTCTGCTAATCTTCATCTTATCGCCAACCAGCTAGGGCAATTAGTTTTCGCCAGTCTTAAAAAAAAAAAAGAAGAAAAGAAACAGAAACGCATGCACGGCGGCATCCTTCCTATGTGCACCCCTGTGAGCACTAAATGAGTGAGAAAGAGGCGATCGTCCTTTGAGCGATTAGGAACGAGATAGCCATCAGTTTCGCAAGCGCAAAAAGCCGAAACCGCCCGCAAAACAGTCCAAACGGCCGCGGGCGCGCCAATGCGCGAGCGGTAGTATATAGACGCAGGGAAACACTAGCGCTAAAACAAACCATGCAACGAAAACCGAGAGAGGTAGGCACGTGAAAAAATTCCCTGTATCCCCACATAGTGGCAGCACATGACAGAAAATAAAAAAATTAGGAAATTGGTGCGCTTTTTAAACATACAGACGGCACCGTAAATATATGGCATCGACCATTTTCGGACTTGCTCGCGGCGCCGTATATTTACGTCGTCAACTGTCAAAGGGTTAAACCTCGATATAATGAACTTCAATATAACAAAATTCTCGATGTAATGAAGTATTTTACTTTTCATAACTTATTGTCTATAGAACATCTATTTAGAACCTCAACATAACAAAGCGTGTTTTTATGCGATTTCAATATAATAAAATTTCACTGCCACCGCAGAGGATAACAACAGGCAGACAATAAATAGAAACTTCCACGGACGCAGATGGTCAAATGATTGAATGATTGAATTACGAGCAGCTGCTTGCAAACGCACCCCTCACTCTAATCATGCGCCGGGTGACAAGTGTGACAAGATCCTATCGTACACTGTGTGCTTTAGGTGCGAGTGAAAGTGTGCGACTATGAGACAAGAAAGATGGTGGCTTCACGAGTGCCACCTTCCCGCGCAAGCAAAGGGAAAGAGGGGGAGAGAAGTGAGCTTGGTGGCAACGCGACCAAGCCCACACAAGGGGGTGTGAGGGATAAGTTTGTGCACATCTAGATTTCTGGTGCGTGTATCAGCCGTGGCTGCGCATGGCTGTAAGCGTGGTTGGTGCATACGCAGCTGCGCACCCTGCTTTAGAGGTAATCTGCCGCATTTGTAAAGAGTGGGCGTGTCGAGAAGGCGTGGCATCATGGAAGCTTTCGTCCCACGCGTTTAGTACTGGAGATTGTCTCATCTAATTTAGGTGGTCCGTTGGAACGAGAGGCAGATGAAGCGTCTGCTGCCGATGCTTTTCATGATAGCGTCGTCCCAGTGCAGGCGACGCTATCAGTTGCAGGGGTGGAGTGGACCCAACAGTGTGGCTGGCTTCGATTAATTTGGACCGCCGATGTGAAGATATCGTCGACGTGGCATGAAACCGTATTATTCGTCGCCAACTCCCAAATTCAAGGAAATGAATTGTTTTCTCATTCATATCCCCTTCAGGCGCGAGTTAAAAAAACTGGTAAAAACATTATAATTCTTTTCAAAAAGGACTTTATTAAACACCCAGAAAAGAAAAAAAGTTTCCTACAATTGTTTTTTGTTTATACATGTACAAAAAACTCTTGTTGCGTGCACAATTGTGAACATCGCGCCTTAATAGCAGCCTTTCAGCTTTTGTCTAGGAGTAAGGCTTTACGGTTAGAAACTGCTTGTTTCGGGTAATAAAACATTTTTTGGAAATGAAACATTTTTTGGAAATAGTTGAGTGCTATGACACAGGATTTCAGATTTTGGTATGAAATTTGTAAAAGCAGTCGTTTACAGCCAACAAGCAAAGAAAGACTTCACACTTGCGGCAGGAAACTCAGGACCTCGAAGTGCATCCATGGTTCTTGCGTCGCTGAACGAAGCTTGTAGCGACGTGCTTTGGCCAGTGGTTGATGCCATCACATCTTGTGGAGTTTGTGGGCATTGGTGCCTTCTGAGAATTACTTGACCTCACAGCGCTGCTCGGCCGTCCCCTCTTGAGCTGCTCGCTTTTGTTGATTGTGATGAGACTGTGAGCTACATTCGTTTGGAAGGCCATCATATCTTTCATCTCCTTCTTGGAGATGCTTTCTTCATTTGCGTCACGAATGTACTCTGTCTAGCTATTGCAAATGACAAATGTCACGAAGTGTGAGATTACACGGTCTGGCGACTTCTTCGTCTTGGCTTTCGGGGGGTACAAAGACATTAAAAAATCCAATTTGTGCACACCCCCATGAAGCTGTTGTACTGTGTAATGACTTCCGGGCAGCCAATTTCGACACGCTGTTTCTGTGACTTGCTCCACCTTTTCACCTTTGACAACTCTCCGATGCCAATGATTGGCGACACCATGTTCACCAGACTGTTTTCATGCCACCTATTACAATATCTCCTTCTTTGCTGACCTTCCTATAGTAGCTACCACACCCTGTCTGCTTTAGCTCCTTGTTGCTTTTCAAGGGGCATCTGAGGAGACGGTTCGATCGGATGGTGCCACTTGCTAAGATTCCAGCCTCTTTCAGTTCCTGCAAGAGGGCCACAGAGGAAATATAGTTATCCATGCAAACCCTCATGTTGTGCCCATGTGGAGCATGCTCTACAAGCCGCATCACAACAGAACCCCCTAGGCCGAAGTGGGAATGGTTCTCATTTACAACCATGCCTTTCCCCTGGTAAATTTCCAGGTCGTGGGCCAAGATGTCAACACTACAGTGAACGAAGACTTTTATCGCTTCCGGGTTGGGCTTCCCTTTCACAAATCGCTTCGCAACAACCCTTTCCGTAAACGGAATCATTTGCTCATGAATGCTTTGAACTGGCAACGGGACAAGCTTGAGAGATTGGGTTTGTATTGCACTGATTATTGGTCTTTCCAAAATTTGTCAGGTGTAGGGTCCCGCGGACTGTTAACGTCCGTCACGTGAAGCATGGCCCTGAGTTTGAAAAACCGCTTGAATGACATCGTGTCAGCAATTGTGGGAGCCTTTGTATCCTCTTGCCAATACATCCATATTCTTGGGTACTTCAAGACTGCCATTTGCATCATTATTCCGAAGAATACCTTCATTTCATCGGCTGTGGTCTGCAGCTGAACTCCCTTTTGTTGGAAAGCATAAGTGTTAGTGAACTTAGCCAGCTCGCTGAACATTTCTTCTGTAAAATACTTCAGAAAATACTGAAGAGGCTCTAGCAGAGCAGTCACTTCTTGGTGACTGAATGTGCAATCAGCTCTTGTAGGTGTAAAATTCTCGTCAATCGACTTCAGTTCCGCTTTCTTTCTGCATTTAGGTTGAGGTGGCTGGGGAGGCATGGGCTCTTCGTCCTCGCTGTCCTCGTCAGCAGTACGTGTTGCCGGTCGTTAGCATTCTTGAGGCTGTGTTAGGGCGGATTACAAAAACAAACAAACCAGAATTAGACAATGAATGGTATTGCTGCAGAATTTTCGAGAAACGGACACTTACTGTTACTTCTACAGTCTCATCCAGCTCATCGCCCAAGAAGTCGCCATCCGACACATTTCCATCGGCAATTTTTAGTAAAAATTGCTCAGCTGATGTCGTCGTTACTCTTCTTGAGCGGGAGTGATCTTCGAGACCTACAAGATGCAAACACACTACGAATCAGTACAACATGCATAAGTTGCGTAAGCAACCTCCATATCTTTATTAGGATTGCGGCATTGAGGCGCGTTGTGCACGTTTGTGTGCGCTTATATATTTCTCTTCTTAACATGAGACTTGCTCCAGCTAAGCTAAAGTAAATATCAGCAAATGTCAGAAGCCTGAATGAGCAACTTACAATAAAAATTATTTGCTATTAAAAACGTATGATGGCAAAAATTAAGAGACGTGTAGGGGGTACTCACGTGCCAACCCATAGAATGCGGAGGCATCCATCTTAAATGATTGTTTGTGTATGAGCTTCACTATCCAAAGCGAGATGGCGCTAGGTGGTCACGTGCGATGCGTCTACAAAACTGCGGAACACACCCAAATTCCTCACGGAGGCTTTCACTTGCACCAGCGGGCGATTCAAATTTGTGTACACAAACGTAGCTACCGCCACTGAATGGGATATTTGCTTTTTCTCGATTGCCCCATAATTTGGATAATTTTGCAGCCCCTTTCTGTTTAAGAAAAATAGATCTGCGACTGTACTTAATTGCATCACAGGTCGAATTTTAATACTACAAAATTTTGATATAACTACGCAAATTACCGGTTTTACCGACTTCATTATAATGAGATTTAACAGTATGTTTATGGCTGAAGCATGTGCCGTACCTTTGGCGATGAAACATATAAAGAAAACATGGTTAGAAAAAAACTATTTACTGACTTTCTAGGTGTGCTTAGATCTCTTATGTCGATCCGCAAATGTAAAAATCCCTTACTTTATGATCTTTATGCACTCCTGTGTACGACATACACATCTAATCAGCATGTAACAATATGCTGGGTGCTAGGGCACAGAGGAATTAAGGGCAATTTGCTTGCAGATGAAACCGCCACATCCACAGCAACAAGAGCTTCTAATCCTCTCATAGCTGTACCCGCTATAGACTTCAAGCCCTTTATTTGTAAAAAAGTAAGGTGCTATTCACAATGCTTGTGGGATGCCGAAACTGCTAATAAACTCTGATTAAGCCACAGGTAAGCACTGCACCGGCCACAATAAAATCAAGACAAACCGATGTTTTGTCGACTGTGCATAGGGCACACGCCATTAGCTACTCATTCGCAGTACCTCCACTATGTGGAAGATGTGCTCAAAAGGCCGGCTGTCTTCCACGTCCATGTGGTGTGTAGGAAAGCAAAAACAACGGAAAAAGCACTTTGTGCAAGCCTGTAGCCTCCATATCCCCCTACTTCTGGCATTGTTTCTGGGCGTGGAACTGTTTTTTACTTCACGATAGTTCTGCAATAGTATGTGCAATACATGGCAAGAAAGCCAAAAAAGCGTGCAGTGTGCGGGGGTTCCCCAAGGCAGATGAGGGGACGGATGAGAATGGAGAGGGAATCGAGTCAATCAGCACACACTGTGATGTCGATGCTAGGCTGGAAAAAATAGAGGCTTTCCAGGAAGAGCTTGTCAAACAGGTTGAAGAGCTCAAAAATGAGCTAAATAGGGAGCGTGATGCACGGAAGGTAGTGGAAGAAAGACTTCAAGCAGCCAAGGAAAAGCAGCACGGGGCTGCCATTGTGAACGAGAATGGTCATGACAATGGAACGCAGTCCCCCGACTTGACAGCAGAGGGAGTGTCAGCAAAGCATGTGGTATGCGTGCAATGTGGGGAAGAGGTAGTTGGAAAGAGCAGCACCTATCTTGACGCCGCCACACACAAAAGGAGCGGAGGAGTCAGTGCCCCTTGTCGAGCCTGAATCACGCGGAAAAGGACAACGGGAAGCAGGGAGAGGTAGGAGAAAGTGAAAAGGGGATTATCGCCGGCAACTCAAACCTGGCTAAGTGCTCGGAAGCAATTGCGGAGAGGGTGAAAGGCAATAAAAAAAGTGGCGGTAGGGACATTTCCAGGGCAGACACTGGGTTCTGTCATGGAGCGAGCAAAAGCAAAGCTAGCAGAAAATGCCCACGTGCGTAACCTTGTCATAGTAGCAGGTGGGCTAAATCACGTCCTAAACAGGAAGGGAGAGGACTAGCCCAGTGCTTGGCGAAGGGGTTGGACAACTTGCGTGAGCTATCCCCTCAAGTGCAGATCGTGGTGTGCACGGTGCCAGAGGTGCCTGTATGTGACAGTCACGTGCAAAGAGCCGTAGTGGCTACTAATGAGGCGATATGGAAAATGAGCCGAGAGAAAGGTTTCGAGGTTGTCGAAATAAACGGAAGTGAGAAGGTGTGGTTTTGAATGAGACGGGATCCACTTTAATTACAGGTTTTGAGAAGGAGTGGGCTGGCGACTTGCTGGTCGCACGGTTGCATGTTTTTAGGCGGCCCACGGGCGCTCAGGAGGCCTGTGTAGGCAGTAATGAAGGAGGTCTTCTAGGGCAACCTCAGAACAGCATCGCCATCAATAACAGAAAAAGGAGAAAAACAAGAAAGAGAGCTTGCCATGCAATTAGCTACATAAATATGCAGGGCGGCAGAAGAAAGGAAAGGTGGGTAGAAATTGAGGAGCAGTTAAATAGAGAACAAATAGGGGTATATGCGGTTACAAAAACCCATCTTAGAGACTCGGAAGAGCCGCCAGGGATTGAGATTTGTGTTTGGGAAGGGCACAAATAAACTAAATCAGAAAGAAAGGGAGGGGTAGTCGGAGTGCTCATCCGTCGGGGAGCCAAATAGAAAATTGTAAATTCAAAATCTCAAGAGCATCTTTTGTTATCAGGTACAATGAGTGGAAAGAAAACTTGGCGTGACATATTTGTGGACCGAAAATAATTTCAAAGAGAAGAATCAAGAGTTGGTGGAATGCCTAAGGGCTGATATTAGTGGTTTCGGGAATGATACCGAAATTATCCTATACGTGAAATAAAGAAAGCCGCGCCTATAATATTTTGGAACCACATAAAATTATAAGCCAGGAAGGGAATAATACAAGAATATATTCTAGACGAAGATGGAAACAGACTGGAAGGAGAAGCAGCAATAAATTACATTCGAAAAATAACAGCTGAATCTTTCCAAGGCAATGACGAGGTTGTATTTGAAGAAAAAAAAGAGCATGAAAAAGAACCAGGTGGAAAAGGAGCTGGTGCTGACAAATTTCAACTGGAAGAAAGCTGAAGAGAAAATTCCTAAGCGCACAGTCACAGGGCTAGACGAGGTTTCCATTAGGCTGATTAATGAACTAGGACCAAAACGTAAGGAATCTCTGGTGAAAGCAGTGGAAAAGAACTTGTAAAAGATAGACGACTACTAGACAGTTGGTGACAAAGTAGAATTAATTTAATTTATTAAGGTAAGGGGGAGAAAGATAAGAATTCACTTGTATAGACCGTTGACCATTACATTGGTAATATACAGGGTAGCAATGCAGGGAATCAAATTAAAGCTTCAAGCATGGGCAGAGAATAAAGGCATTTTGGGAGAACTTCAGCATGGCTTCAGAATAGGTAGGTGTTTAATGATAACTTATTTGTTCTTACTCAGTGTATTGAAATATCAGAAGTAGAAAGCAAACCGTTATATGTGGCCTTTTTAGACATTACAGGAGCGTATGACAACATAAACCGCAACATTTTGTGGGGTATTCTGGAAGGGGAAGGCTTAGGTGACAATTGTCTACAGCTTTTGAGAGAGATTTACCTAGAAAATACCATTTGCGTTGAATGGGAAGGGATGAGGAGCGAGAAGAAAGTTGATATCAACAAGGGACTGAGGCAGGGGTGCCCTTTAACCCCGCTGCTGTTTGTGATGTACATGGTGAGGATGGAGAGGGCGCTAGAATAATATCAGCTTTAATATCTCATAGAAACAGGCGGGTACAGTAGTAGAGCAGCAGCTTCCAGGTTTATTTTATGCAGATGACATTGTGTTCCTAGCTAACAAGCAAAGTGATTTGCAACGTCTGGGTTATATCTGTGGACAGGAAGGCGAGAACTTAGGTTAGAAATTTAGTGTTAGGAATTCAGGTGTTATGGTATTCAATGAAAACGATGAACAGACAGTGACAATACAGGGCCAGGAAATATCTCGGGTAAAAGAATGTAAATACCTTGGTATATGGATAAACAAAGGCAATAGATATATGGAAACAGGAAAAAACAATAACAGTAAAGGGGAAGAGAAATACAGCCATAATGAAGCACAGAGCACTATGGGGATACAATAGGTACGAGGTGCTCCGGGGTATGTGGAAAGGTGTGATGGTTCCAGGAGTTACTTTTGGAAATGTGGTTGTTTGCTTGAAATCAGGGGTAGAAGCAGGACTCGGTGGGAACCTAAGGTCAGTGGGACGCCTCGCATTGGGCGCTCACGGAAGACTACAGATGAAGCTGTTCAGGGTTATCTGGGCTGGGCTAGTCTTGAAATGAGGAAAGGTCACAGTAAAATTGATTATGAAGAACGACTGAGGAATATGAAAGAAAGTAAATGGGCTGGGAGAGTGTTGAGGTAACTGTACAGGAAAAACATTGATTCACAGTGGAGGAAAAGAACTAGGAAGCTTACCAGCAAGTATGCAGCCTGTAGGGTGAGCAACACAGCAAGGAACAACGTGAAGCAGAAAGTCAGAGAGGCTGAAATAATCTCATGGGTGGCGCCAGTGGAAAAGAAACCTGCTTTGAGTAACTACTTAAGCGGAAAAAATGAAATCAGGAAAGAAACAAATTATGATAACTATGATAATTATGATAAGGGAAGCTCATTACTTTTCTAAGCGAGATCAGGATGCCTTTGAACACGCACCTATAAAGCGAGATATAAGAAGGAATAAGAAACGTGTGCTTGCTGCGGTAAAGCTAGGGAAACGATGGAGCATGTTTTATTAGAATGTGGAGACATCTGCCCAGCGGTTGATTTAGGCACTACTGGCCTCCTTGAAGCCCTTGGGTTCAGCAAGAGCAGGGGAAAAGTAAACATTTCCACAATAGAGATTAGTAAGTGGTGCTTGGAAGATTTGGTTGAAGAAAAGTAGGAAAACGCCAAGAAACGTAGATGTACAAAAGCAAAGTTCACAGTGGGGAGTCAGAAAATTTGGTTGTGGGAGTTCATCGTATTTTTTTTTTTTTTTTTTTTAACAGAGGTAGGACATAAGGCAGTAGAATAGCAAGAGCTTGGTGGCCCAACCCACCTCTCCGTTCCAAAGGGGATGCTCATAACATCCATTTATCCATAGATCCATCCACTTTTGTAGAGCGCATGGCTCCGTACCCTTGCATTTAAGAGCCCTCGTGAGGCAGTAGTGCTACTTGATTACTCGTAAACTTTTCCTACAATCACTTTGCAACATATATTTTACAGTCATAGCACACCTCACTGTCGTGTGCACACCTCACTGTCAACGCCTGTGTATTTTACGCTTTCTGCAGCGACTAATTTTTAAGCCCTTTTACAGCCAAGGAACATCTACCTATTGCAGTACATTTGTCCAGCTCATTTACAGATCGGCATCACATCACTACTTGCATGGCGCTCTTTGGCCATATCTGGCCCTTGCGCCACTAAATACAACACATCTTATACACTCAGCTGCTCCTGTTGTTGACTTGTTCACTCCTCTGCAGCTCAGTGCATGCTGTGGTCCCATTTTGTTCACTTCTTTCTGCACAGCCAACTGCTTCTGTTGCCGACTTCACTTTTCTGTAGCTCAGTTCATGCTGTGGTTCCACTTTCTTCACTTTCTACACACTCAGCTGCTTCTGTTGTGGACTTCTTCACTTCTCTGTAGCTCAGTCCATGCTGTGGCTCATTTATTTCTACTGAGCCAGCTGCTTCTGTTCCTGACTTTTTCATTTCTCTTTAGCTCAGTACACACTGTGGTCCCATTTTGTTCACTTCTTTCTACACACTCAGCTGCTTCTTTTTTTTTGACTTCCTTCACTTCTATGTAGGTCGTCATGCCTATCCATACACGCTCTGGTCCCATTTTGTCCACATCTTTCTGCACACTCAGCTGCTCCTCGGCCCTCTTGTTCTGCGTATCTACTTAGGTCCAGTGGCACATAGCCATTATGAAATATCCCACTAGGAAATCCCCTCTAAGAAATATCTGCCCCTTTATATAGCACACTTCAACATGCTTACCATTCTGGTCCAACTCTTGTATTTATACTATATATTGCTGAATATATCCGAAGACTTGGCACTCTTTGGCCAAAGATGCCCTTGTGCCATTAAAACCCAGCAATTATCATTGTGGGGTATTGGCCAAGAATGTTCACATACGTACCCAGCGCCACATTCCAAGTTGAAACCTCTAGTGATCCAAGTTATGTATTCAGGCACATACCCAGTGGCGTAAGTTCTTTAATCGGCATAACAGCAGAAATCACAAGGGGGGGTTAAGAAATTAAAAAAATGCGACTTCTTGAATCACTGAAGTGCTCCATTGGATGAATATATGAATAGATGACATGCCTTCAATGGTGTTTTGATGATAAAAGCATCATGTAGTGGAGACAGATTTCTGGTGGGTCAATCAAAGATATATTTTTTTATCTGAAGCTTTTCTTTGGTTGTGCTTTAGAAGTTACACAAATGCTCAAACTTGCCCTGTGTCAACATTGACAATGTTGCAGACAAGGTGTGAGAAGCACCATTGTCTTTGTTAAAGAAAAAATATTTTTAATGCAATGAGTAACGAAATGCTACTCTTTTAGGTTGCATGAGCACTTTCATCATCATCATCACCATTCTGGTTACGCCCACTGCCGGGTAAAGAAAGGCCTCTCCCATACTTCTCCAACTACCCCGGTCATGTACTAATTTTGGAATCTCATCCGCCCACCTAACTTTCTGCTGCCCCCTGCTACGCTTCCCTTCCCTTGGAATCCAGTCCGTAACCCGTAATGACCATCGGTTATCTTCCCTCCTCATTACATGTCCTGCCCATGCCCATTTCTTTTTCTTGATTTCAACTAAGATGTCATTAACTCGTGTTTGTTCCCTCACCCAATCTGCTCTTTTCTTATCCCGTAACGTTACACCTATCATTCTTCTTTCCATAGCTTGTTGCGTCGTCCTCAATTTAAGTAGAACCCTTTTCGTAAGCCTCCAGGTTTCTGCCCCGTACGTGAGTGCTGGTAAGACACAGCTGGGGGGGGGGGGTGGGGTATACACTTTTCTCTTGAGGGATAATGGCAACCTGCTGTTCATGACCTGAGAATGCCTGCCAAACGCATCCCAACCCATTCTTATTCTTATGATTATTTCAGTCTCATAGTCCGGATCCGCGGTCACTACCTGTCCTAAGTAGATGTATTCCCTTACCACTTCCAGTGCCTCGTCGCTACCTATTGTAAACTGCTGTTCTCTTCCAAGACTGTTAAACGTTACTTTAGTATTTTGCAGATTAATTTTTAGACCCATCCTGCTGCTTTGCCTGTCCAGGTCAGTGAGCATGCATTGCAGTTGGTCCCCTGAGTTACTAAGCAAGGCAGTATCATCAGCGAATAGTAAGTTACTAAGGTATTCTCCATTAACTCTTATCCCCAATTCTTCCCAATCCAGGTCTCTGAATACCTCCTGTAAACACGCTGTGAATAGAATTGGAGAGATAGTATCACCCTGCTTGATGCCTTTCTTTATTCGGATTTTGTTGCTTTCTTTAGGGAGGACTATGGTGGCTGTGGAGCTGGTATAGATATCTTTCGGTATTTCTACATACGGCTCGTCTACACCCTGATTCCGTAATGCCTCCATGACTGCTGAGGTTTCAACAGAATCAAACGCTTTCTCGTAATCAATGAAAGCTATATATAAGGGTTGGTATATTCCGCACATTTCTCTTTCACCTGACTGATAGTGTGAATATGGTCTATTGTTGAGTAGCCTTTACGGAATCCTGCCTGGTCCTTCGGTTGACAGAAGTCTAAGGTGTTCCTGATTCTATTTGCGATTACCTTAGTAAATACTTTGTAGGTAGCGGACAGTAAGCTGATTGGTCTATAATTTTTCAAGTCTTTGGCGTCCCCTTTCTTATGGATTAAGATTATGTTAGCGTTCTTCCAAGAATCCGGTACGCTTGGTGGCCAGTTTTTCTATAACAATCTGCCCACCATCTTTCAAGAAATCTGCTGTTACCTGGTCCTCCCCAGCTGCCTTACCCCTTTGCATAGCTCCCAAGGCTTTCTTTACTTCTTCTGGGGTTACTTGTGGGATTTTAAGTTCCTCTATACGATTCTCTCTTCCCTTATCGTCGTGGGTGCCACTGGTACTGTATAAATCTCTATAGAACTTCTCAGCCACTCGAACTATCTCATCCATATTAGTAATGATTTTGCCGGCTTTATCTTTAACGCATGCATCTGATTCTTGCCTATTCCTTGTTTCTTCACTGTTTTTAGGCTTCCTCCATTCCTGAGAGCATGTTCAATTCTATCCATATTATACTTCCTTATGTCAGCTGTCTTACGCTTGTTGGTTAACTTAGAAAGTTCTGCCAGTTCTGTTCTAGCTGTAAGGTTAGAGGCTTTCATACATTGGCATTTCTTGATCAGATCTTTCATCTGCTGCGATAGCTTGCTGGCATCCTGTCTAGCGGAGTTACCACCGACTTCTATTGCACACTCCTTAATGACACCCATAAGATTGTTGTTCATATCTTCAACACTAAGGTCCTCTTCCTGAGTTAAGGCCAAATACCTTTTCTGTAGCTTGATCTGGAATTCCTCTATTTTTCCTCTTACCGCTAACTCATTCACCTTCAGCACTTTCACCTTGTTATTAAGTTTGTAATAGCCACACATTTCAATTTAATTGGTTAATTGATTGTGATTTGAGGAGTAGCACAAGTCGTGATAGCGTGGCTGAGATTTTTATTATCGATATTCACTCGGTTCTACCTGTTTATATAAACAGGTTTATACCTGTTTTAGAATAATAAATATCGTGGAAAAATTTTAATCTGATAGGCCTTCTATGATCCTTCAGCTCATGCCATTTAAGTTTAAGTTTGCTTTCTGTCATGCTAAGCTACCGGCTACGGTTACCAAGGACAAATTTAACTGCCCTATTCTGGATTTTTTCTAATTTATTTATAAGCTCAGATCCATGTTCAAGTATAGAACGTACATGACTGAAATACAACGGCATCCTTAAGTTACTAGGTAAATGACTAATATTGCGCCACAATAATCCCAAAACTGATGCTGCCTTATTTCCAATATAGTTAACATGCTTGTTCCATCGTAAATCAGAAGTAAAAAAACACACCTAGATGTTTAATTTCCTTGCTTATATTTAGAGTTGAATCATGAATTCTATACTTATACGGATGATTAGCTTGTTTTCTTGTAAAGGTGACGTGAACAGTCTTATTTATATTTAATGACATATCCAACGCACACACCAGTCTCCTATAGTGTTTAGGTCAACTTGCAGGATTTGCGAATCGGAAATGGCATCTACGACTCCATAAACAACACAATCATCGGAAAACATCCTGAATGAAGACTGTATACCAGCCGAAATATCATTAATGTACAACAAAAACAATAGTGGCCCCAACACTGAGCATTGGGGAACTCCCGACGTAACTGATGCATATTGCGAAGCTATACTGTTCAGAACCACAGCCTGTTTCCGCAATGACAAATATTCGGCAATCCACGCTATTATTTTGCCATCAAAGTTAAGCTTTTGATTTGGAGAGTAGGAGACTGTGTGCAACTACATCAAATGCTTTACTGAAATCTAAGAAAACTGAGTCCACAACTTGTTGCTTATCATCTGCCAAGGCTAAATCATGAATAAACTCTACCAATTGTGTATTGCAAGATAAACCAAGCCTGAAACCATGTTGGCTGGGGCTTAGGAGATTATGTTTAGTTAAATGGGCCATAACACAACTGTATATTACGTGCTCCATAATTTTGCAGGTTATACTAGTTAAGGAAATGGGCCTGTAGTTCTGAACGGAGTTATGCACCCCACTCTTATATATGGTCACGACTCACGCTAATCCAATCATCAGGCATGTCAATTTCATTGAGGGACCTCTGAAACATCCGGGTGAAATAAAAGCATTACGCGTCCGCACAATTCCTTGTGATAGTGGCAGGAATGTCATCAGGGCCGCATGCCTTAGTCTGGTTCACACCTTTTAATAATTTACGGATACCATCGACAAAAAGGTGACTTCCGGCATGCGGTCTATTTCAGCAGGTAATTCAAAACAGACAGCACATGAGCTAGACGGCAAAAACACAGATGAAAAATAACGGCTAAAAACTTCAACTTCACTCATTATCATGAAGAATTGTTACCTCATTTTTCAAAGCGGGTATTGATCTGTTGTCTTTGCCATTACGCTTCACATAACTCCAAAATTCTTTGGTATCCCTGACAAGTCTTTCTCCTAGATTAAAGAAATACAAGTCCTTAGCGGTGTCGGACTTTTGCCATAATTCAGTTTTTGTTGCTTTCAGCAAGGCCAAATGCTCTGGCGAATTAGACGCCTTGTATCTTTGATTATTTCGTTGCTGTCGTCGAACAAGGGCATGTAACTCTGTGTTAAAAGACATGTTTTTTGCCGCAGTTGAACCCTCACAAAAGGAAGACACATAAAGACAACACGGGTGGCCTGTGTTGTCTTTATCTGTCTTCCTTTTGTGAGTGTTCATTTGCGGCAAAAAACATGTCTTTTAGCAAGGACCAACTTGGCCAACAAGCAGTTCTGTTGCAACTCTGTGTTAAACCAGGGTTTGTCTCGAGCTCGCCTTTTTGATATAACTTGTGATGGGACAAAAGCTTCACGTAGTTCAAACAATTTCAATTTGAAAGTATTCCACAGTTGTTCGATATCTAGATTATCTGTGAGTGCATCAAAAGTTGGAAAGAACGACTCGAAAGCAGCGTTAATTGCCTCATAGTTGGCCCTGCTGTAGGCATAAATCTTTCAACTAGGTGTTTTTGCAACTTTCACATACAGAACTGATAAATCTGCTAGAACAACATTGTGATCGCTGAAACCTGGCAACACCCGTACATTGTATACAACATCAGGTACGTTACAGAGCAAAAGGTCGAGTATGTGACCTGTTCCGTCAGTGCGCGATGGCTCGTGCACATACTGGTAGAAAGTGTTCTGATCTAAAATATCAAAGAAAGTTGAGTATAGGCTCCCTCGAGCAGTATCCCTTGGTTCTCCAGCTGACCAGTCAATATCCGGAAGGTTAAAGTCCCACCCCTAGAACAAGGCATTCCTTGTTAATAGTTCCAAGAAAATTGGCTAAATGAATTAGTGGTCTGCAGAAGAACCAGGAGGCCTATAAAATGACCCAAGAACAATTGCTTTCCCATTCGGTAGCCTTACTTTACAAAAAAAAAAAAAAAAAGCGATTCAGTTTCATTATCCAGAAATTCCATTTGCATGCTTGAGATACTATTATGGACAAGAATAAACACCCCTCCACCACGTGCATAGTGGTCTCAACGAAAACACTCGTACGTGTGTGGAAATACTTCAGTTCTTCCGATAGTCGGGTGAAGCCAAGATTCTGTTCCCAAACAAAACAATGGTCGGTTGGATGGTTCGAAGAAAAAGTGAAAAATCATCAACTTTATTTTCGACACTGCGGCAGTTGACGGACAGAACGCCGACGGATCACATCGCAGCATTAACAGTACTTTCTCATTACTCCCGTGCAACGCCGGCTTTACCGTCCCATTGAAAGCGCCTGCTCCCCAAGTGAAGCGTATCAAACTTCAGAACTGGTTTCAAGCCTTCTTCGCTGTTTTGTTTGGCATACGCCCATAATTTCTTTATCACGGACAGTACAGGAAAAGTCTTCAGATATAGCAACGTTCGATCCCTTGAGCTTGAATGCTTTTGCAAGTACGGCTTGGCAGTCTTTAAAAGAATTGAACAATGATGGGCCAATATTTTCCTTAGCAGAATTTACCCAACCTGTGTGCATGTTCAATAGCTAACGAAGTCAATTCAAGCTTCGCAGTGCACTGACTTATGATGAGTTCCTCAGACTGGGCTGCTGTCTCACTGGCATTAGAATCCGCCAAGCCATAAAGAAAGCAAATTATTGCGCCTCCCACCATTTTCCAAGTCGTCCAATTTTTTAATCATGCCTGCCAAAGCATCATGATCTTGTCGCTGCTGATCTTCAACGTTAGCCAAGGTTTTTTCAATTCTGTCGATTTTTGCTAGCTTAGATTCCAACGAAAGAAGGCGAGCTTTAACGTCAGTAACGTCTGCGGTGAGCTGCGATGACTTGGAAAGTATTGCACTTTGACCATTTAACAGTTCTTGGATTTGTTCAGCAGTTCGTGGACCTGGGTTACATTCAATATCTCCGCAACAAAGCAGCAAAATAAGTAGATAAAATGCTGGGCTACGAAAAAGTGAAAAATGCCGCTTGACATGCACCCGATTCGACAACACAGAACCGCGTCGCTGACAGGAAAAAGTAAGATAAAGCGTTTAGGGTGGGACCTGCAAAATGTAGCGTGACGCTTTCAAAGGGTAAAAACAACCAACCTGCGTGAGCAGTAGAAAACTTGTAAGGGTCACCGCCATCTCGCCGGTTCCACGCCCCATCGTCACAGTGCTGCTCCGGTGGTTTTGTAGCTGAAACTTGACAGCGTCAACGCCCACTTGTCAATGCTGCCAGCTTGGAATTGGAAAATGTTCAAATTCGTCACCGGCTGGACACTGTTGTAGCTCGAAGGCCTCGAACAAATCTGTTGAAGACGAAGAACCGCTGTCGACCAATTCGAGGCATATGTCAAACGGTAATCCGTGAGAAAGGACCGCCTTGGAAAAGTTTGCCGAAAACACATGCGTGAGCATAGAAAACTTGTAAGGGTCACCGCCATCTCGCCGGGTTTCTCAACCCTTGATAAGGCAACAAGTTTTACGTGCTCCACTCAATTACATTAAAAGATACTACTGGCTAAATCAGTGGCCAGAATGCCTGTTGCTCCAATGAAATGTTGTACTGGATGCCTTGTCTTGCAAAAGAGAAACTCTCCAAAGGAGTCAGTGAAAAATATGGCCCCTGTGCAATATTTCCACAGAGGTGGTTAAACAGCTCACAGGAATTATGATGCAGCGACATGATTAGGAGGTTGAGCTTTTGCATTTTCTCAACATAAAACACATTTCTTATTGCTAGTGTGCTTATCTGCTGAATACATTTAATTCTGTAGTGTTTTAGACTCTACATTAGGTCATTCATCATTGACCTTGGAAAAGAAAACCAGTCATTATTATTTGCCACTGTAAACAACTTCTTTTAAGGTGCAGAAACTGTGAATCGTCAAAACGTGTTTTAAGTGCCACAATCACGATACGAATATGAGGCACATGGTTGTCTGGGGCTCTGGTTTAATTTTCACCACCTGGGGTTATTTTAACGTGCATCCGAAGCACGATAACTTTTCAAATTTTGTTTAACATACCTTACAGACCCCTTGACAAGGCATTGAGTAAAAGGGGTAACAAAAAGTGCAAAGTAACTTGTCAGTGTACAAACATACGGCTCAAATTTGCAATTTAACACAAAGAAAAGGAGAGGAATCGATGATAATGTGGTATGACGGCAAATATAAGGTTGGGCAGGAAAAAGCATAACACGAAAAAAAAAAAATATTGGCTGGCATTATACATATGGCAAAACTGCACACAAGAACTATAAGGTATACCAATCACAATGACAACAGTAAAAAGAAAAACTACAACCAAAGATAGACTGCCAAGTATGCGGATTCTAGGCGCAGGAACAGTTGGTGGGGTTTCGAAGGCGCACAATGGTAGGGCATGATAAAAATGCAGGAACTAATTGCGTGCACAGTAAAAACAAAGTGTAGGTGGACACAAAGTGGGATGCTGAAAAAAATAAATAGAAAAACACATGCAGTGGTACAAAAATGACAGATGTCTTTGGTCTTAAAGCTCTCAAAATAACAAATAAATAAATACATGGGTGGTATACAGAACATGGCACCGGAAGTAAAACAAATATGGAAGAACTAGTGGCAAGTTTTTATTGCAAAAAGAAAGAGTGCAGAAGTTGACGGAAACTATCCTGGTCTGGTTCGGATGCGATGTTGTCTTGAAGATCATTCTACAAACGTATGGCGCGAGGAAGAGCAGATGAGTTGAAGGCGTGAGTTGACCCATATAATCGCGTGAAACTTAAGTGATTATCCAACCGACATGATGTAATGAAAGGGGTATCAAGGTGAAGTGGGAAATGTCTGTTGCTGTATGCGTATTTGTGAAAAAGGCATAAAAGGGCAATGTCGTGACGAGCACTAAGGGGTTGAAGTGAAAGATTGAGCTTAATTTGTGTTATGTTTTATGGTTGTCACAATTGCGTGAAATGAAACGGGCAGCCCTATTCTGAACCGCTTCAAGCATGTTAATTAAATAATTGGGGTAGGGGGACCAGATAGGTGCGGCGAATTCAAGCTGTGGGCGAACGAAGGTCTGATAAGCTAGTTGACGAACGTTAGTGGGACAGTTATATAAATTTCGACATAAATATCCTAAAGATTTTGGAGCTTTTGCGCATATGGTGGTAATATGGTGAGACCAGGAGAGGTTGGGTGTGAAATGAATACCAAGGTACTTATAAGATGATGCCTGCGACAGTTGGTAATTGTTAATGGTGTAGCAGTAGTTGGAAATGTTTTGCTTGCGTGTGAAGGAGATTATTTTGCATTTTTCTGTATTCAGCGATATAAGCCATTTTTCACACCAGTTGTTTATGTGGTAAAGGTCGTTTTGCAGCATTAAAGGGAAGCTGAAACGGTTTTAAATTTCCATGAATTGCTGGGATTAGGAAGAACAGACCTAATAATTTATGGTTCCGAAATTTTTTTCTTCGTTTTGTTAATATAAGGGGCGGAAATCGCTTTCTAAATCACCCCCGCGGACACGCCCCCATCGCTTCCCGGAGTGCCGGGTGAGGTGGTTGCCAGAGGAGAGAACTGGCGAGAGTGATGTCATTCGCGGGGACCGAGCTGCCGGACCGGCGTGCTGGCATGTGCTGGCATGCCTCTTTCCGTCCTGCGCTTTACTGAACGACGCTACGAGAGATCTGCCGCCGCCGCCGCTCACGTTTGTTTTCTTTTGCGATTTTCGTAAACTGTTCTTTCCTTCTGTGCTGCAGGTGCACCTAGTTTGCAGGTGCACCTAGTTTAATGAAAGCCTGATTAGGCCCACATTGATGCACTCGAGAAACGCGAACATTTGCTGCCATTAACGTTGGTAACACAGTTTTAGAGTATCCGGATAGCCTTACGACAAATGCGGAAACGTGTTGTTGCTAGCGTTGCTATACTCTGTTTAATACATCAGGTGCAACGCTGTGGAGGCTTGAGATACTTCTTGCAGTGGCTGCGTTCACACTTAGAAAAAGTTCGGTGTTTTCTGACCCGATTTTTGAAAAAATTTTCCATATATAAGCTCAGTTCTGAATGAAAAAAAAAAAAAGAATTTACCCATAGAAACAATCCGTGTACTTATACGGCTGCTAACATGATCTTTTAAATCAATTTTCTTTTCGGTATTTTTTAATTGCAGCCCGTCGCGGCAGCTTCACGTGCATGCTCGCGCGAGCAAATGCCGCTGGCACGCTGCGAAGCATGGACGGAAACGCGCGCAGTAATAAATTTTGGTGACCGGACTTTGTGCTTAGCTTCCACGGCGTTGCACCTGAGGTATGAAATGGAGTATAGGCTTGCCTAGTGACATTCGACGTACGGTTGCAGTTATCGTGTTTACCACACGGCGGTGCTTAAACTGCATAATATCTTTATGTCAACACTAGCATGGAGCACGCATACCGATTCTTGATCGAGCCACAGTCGCAAAGTCGTCGAACCATAGTATGAATATTGCACATATAATACCTCTGGCCATCTCTGGATGTGTATGATAAGCAACTTCCATGACTGTACCTCGCAGCACTGCATGTGCGCGCTTTGAAACGCGGCACTTATGTTCGCGATCGTGTATCTACACTCAAAAAAACCACGGGACTTTAGACAAGCAGCGGCAAGGTGCTTGACATCGCGGAATTGCACCCGTGTTTACAATCTAATGAGAAGTTAGTGCTTCGGCATTCTTCCAGCAGCAAGTTCCCAGTGACACTTTAGCGCATTTTTTCTCCCGTCATTGGAACCTGCAGCTACATGAAAAAAAAAAAAAAACATACGTACCAGCTAAGATTTCCAACGTGCGAGAAGGTGCACACATCGCTCTCGCTGTTGGCATACTCAACATCGCCGTTGCTGCCATCGTTTTCCATATCGGCTGTCGGTTTGAACATGTACGGCGAAAATACAAGCTGTCCGAGACAGCGAGAATGTTCCATAATGCTTACAACTCAGCTATGAAGCCAGAACAGAACTGCGCGCTACGCTCTGAAACGGCGGTGCCGACCGGCGACTGCCGCGAATTATGTCACAGTGGCCCCGACCAATCACAGACAACAGCGGCATTCGCGTGATGCCCTGAGGCGCTGGTGCGCGTTTTCTTGAAAAAAACAGCCGCTTGCGTTTGTTTCCGCCCTTTTTGAACCAGACATTCGTGTTCAGGGGACTCAAAACTGTAGAATGCCGCAAAGAACTCATTTTTTTTCGAAAAGTGTTTCAGCTTCCCTCTAAGTGGTCGTCGGCACAGGTTATTGGAAGATATATGATGCAGTCGTCAGCGAAGATTCGTGATTCGCATGCAGGAAGAAATGTTTTCTGGCAAGTCGTCTATGTAGATTAAAAACAATAGGGGGCGAAGGACGCGCCCCTGTGGTACGTCGATGTTACTTGAGAAAGGGAGGATTGGAAATTGTTAATAACCGTGAACTGCTGGTGGAGTAGAAAGAAATTACGGAGCCATGATAAGGTTAGCGAGTCTAATCGAAGGGCAAACAATTTAGAAATCAGATGGCAATGGGGGGGGGGGGGGCGACGCGATCAAATGCTTTTGAGAAATCGAGAAAAATGCAATCACTCTGGAGGTTATTGTTCATGTTGCAATGTAGTTCTGTACTTAATTCTAGTAGCTGCGTTTCGCAAGAGAAACCTTTCCTGAATCCGTGTTGGTTGTTAAAAAAGAAATTGTTAGATTCTAAGTGTCGGTAAACATGAGAAGCTATTATGTGTTCAAGAAGTTTGCAGCAGATGCAAATTAAAGAAATTGGACGGTACCTTTCGGGAGTATGTTTATCACCGGCTTTATAAACACAGGCACTATTTTACCAATTTTCCTATTGGAGGGAAGTTAACCTGTCGCTAAAGATTGTCTGAAAAGGTGGTATAAAATGTTAGCAGAAACGGAGACAGTGTTCTTAAGAATTTTAGAGTTAATATTGTCAATGCCGGCTGAAGTGGATAATTTAAGGTTTTTAATTAGAAGTATTATGCCCTCGGCAGTTATTTCGATTGGTTCCATATATGGGAAGTCAAGATCGGGTACGTATGGAACGTCAAAATGGTCTTCCCGGGTTAAAACAGATGAAAACAATGTGTTAAATGGCGAGGTGCAATGACTGTCTGAAAGTGGAACATGATTGTCGTCTAGCAAAGATATCTGTTGCGGATCGTGATTGGGGGATACAAGTTTCCAAAACTTCTCAGAGTTAGATTTCAGAAGGGAAGGTAAATCGCTAGAGAAATATTTTTGTTTAGCAGATTCTACTGTGGAAGAGTAAGTTATCATAAAATCTTTGTATGCCTTCCATGCGGAAGGCGTGCTATGTCGTTTTGCTTTGCGGTATAAACGTTTCTTTTTGTTTCTAAGCTGCTGGAGAGATTTTGTAAACCAGGTGTTTGATTTATCGTTTTTAACTACGATTATCAGGACGTACTGATTTGCTAGCGCACACAATTTGTCTCAGTAAAGCACCCAGTTGTCTTCGATGGGACGACTGTCGAAGGATGGTAGGAATGTGTCAGTGTAGAAGGTTTCGAGTTTGGCGTTAATTTTGCTGTAGTTGGCTTTGCTGTAATCGCGAATTTTTTTTTGCTGCCGGTGCTGGAGAGTGGTGGCGGAACGTTAAGGGAAACTTGAATGAGTTAACGAGCACTAAAACCATCCATGTGTAGTTGGGTACCTATGGTTTCAGGAGCTGTCGTAAGGATTAGGTCAAGGATGGTTGAACCGCGTGTGGGTTGATTCACTGTTTGAAATAAGTTAAAAACTAAGGCTAGGTAGATAAATTCTGTGGACATGCAGCAGGGGGAAGACAACTGGTTCCAGTCTATTGTAGGAAATTTAATATCAGCGAAGATGTAAATGGTATTGGTGTGACATAACTTGATAGCCTCAGTGATGCTACTGCGCAGTTCGTTCACAAATGAATGGCTGCAGTCAGGAGGTCGGCAACAATTGCCGATGAGCAGAGTGGAAAACTTAGTTATGCAGGCCACCCAGATAATTTCTGTGTTAGAGTGTGCATTGATTACATATGATTGTAGAGTATTATTGCAAGAAGAACACCTCCGCCACGCCTATTTGTATGATAATTTCGGTATATATGAAAATTGTTACGATCAGGCAGAATTTCGCTATCTGTGATGTCAGGGTATAGCCACGTTTCAGTAAGGGCAAGTATGTCGCAGTCGCTGTCGTCAAGGGAAGACCAGACCAAATCCCGTTTCGGTAGTAGGCTGCGGATATTACAAGATGATATCGATAATGAGGAAATGGCTTGATGTGACTCAGCTTTATTCCGATCTTGCATGCACGTGTTAAACTTCAGCTATCTGCTAGCTAGAACAACTGAGCTAGTGTTGATATCATATATGTAGGTGTTTTTGTTAATATACAGACGGTTGACTGATACTTTGAAAGGCTTGTTTTGGGCTTTGGCAAAACCCACCAATTTTCACCTTGCTTGTCATGTCTGTGGAGAAATATCTTTGCTGATGGAAAATGTCGTTCCTTTTAATTTTCGTGCCGAAGACAAAATCTGCTGCTTGTCTTTGAAGAAGGTTAGTTTTGCGATAATCGCTCTGTTTTTTCCTTCGGTGAATTTGCCGAGCCTGTGAACACGCTCGAATTGTGAACTAGTGGTCGTTAATACTAATCATTCAGAGCAAAAGCTTATTATTTTTTCCTCGGCCTTGGCCCATTTTTCTTCCACATGCTCTTCAATGCCAAAAAAGAGAAGATTTGATCGTTGCTGCCTGTTTTCAGCATCGTCGCAACGAGATGTAATTTTTGCCTACTGATCTGAAACCTTGACCAGGGTGTCGTCAGTAGGACCTTCGGTGTTTCGCTGCAATGCAATTGTTGCCTCGAGGGCAGCAACTTTAGCGTTAACTTGATCTGATTTTTAGCCGTTTCTTGCTCGTCACTTACTTTTTTCAGATGAGCTAACATTGTGGCATGATCAGCTACTAGTTTGTCAATGCTTTTTAAGGCCGAAGCAAAGGCATCAGCTTCCGCTTTACTCATGGGGCCTGGGTTCGATTCAACATTGCCCGACAGCATAAGCAATATGTTTAGGACGTCTACCCTACATTGTTCCTAGAGGAGCTAGTCACTAACCAGAACACTTGATAATCACCTCTTCATTCTCCAGGATTACTATATCACATTAAAGAAGTGAGCTTGCATTTTGTTTTTAACTTTCTTTGCCCACCTTCCTGTACTTCTGCCTGGCTTGGTCAGCTCCTTGTGAAACCCGCCGTGGTTGCTCAGTGGCTATGGTGTTGGGCTGCTGAGCACGAGGTCGCGGGATCGAATCCCGGCCACGGCGGCCGCATTTCGATGGGGGCGAAATGCGAAAACAACCGTGTACTTAGATTTAGGTGCACGTTAAAGAACCCCAGGTGGTCAAAATTTCCGGAGTCCTCCACTACGGCGTGCCTCATAATCAGAAAGTGGTTTTGGCACGTAAAACCCCAAATATTATTATTATTATTATTATTATTAGCTCCTTGTGAAGTAGGCATTTCCTCACTATTAGAAAAAAAAATGTTTTGTGGCACCATTGTAGTGTGGATACTTGAATGCCCCATGCTTTACGCTAGTTGAGCACAGTCGCAAGCGCAAAAGGCGCTCATTGCACATGGTGCCAGCTTCTTTGATTGAATGGAAGTGCTGCGCCAATTGTGCTATCCTGTGCCAAAACTTTTGAGTTGCGCCAGCCTACTCTGAAACACAAATTTTTAATGCAGTAATTAAATTGAGTGGGTGTTCACTGGTAACCCCAAAGCCATAGCCGTGTGTTGGTGCTACTATGGACGTATTGTCAGCTGTGATGGGCCCAGAGAGCTGCTACGCCTTCCGATTGGCTCAGGCATTACAGAATGTGACCACATCCTGAATAGCACTCCTGAGCACCAAGGCAAGTAGTTCAAGACGTGGCATCTGTAAGTGTGGCCGGCACATTGTAACTTGGCCGGAGGGAAATGAATGTGCTATGCATGTTTATAATCTTTACATATTCGCATACTATGCAGCTAAAGATAATTTGAATAGGTCCTCTTTTTATAGGGTAGCCATGAAGATAAAATGCGCTATCAATTAAATGAATAAATTGTATACCATCTGTTGAGCGTGTAGCCCGCTTTAGTTTCACTGATGCATTTTAGTGCTTGCTTGTATGCCCTTTCAGTAAATCTGTGCCAATTAATGGTGAATGCCGTGCATGTAACATTAAAAATCTATTTCTTCCATGCACCATGTCCTGTCGCTGTTTTGACAGTGTTGCATGGTGACAAATAATCTGCTTCCTCTCGTGAAACTTCGTCACCACAAATCTCAAGTTGCAACAGTGATTGTCATTCAAATTTGGATTCTGTGTTTACTACATTTTCTGCACAACTGTATGATGCCAAATGAGACTTTTCCCACCGCAGAAAACATGCCAGGGATATAAAGTTTTGGTTTTAGTCATGGTTTTAGTCAATTTCAACTGCCAAATGGCAGGCATAAAGAAAATGCGAATGGCAGGAACTACACTCATGGCAACGATGTTCACGCTACGACTGGTGGGAACGAGCCTGAAAAGTTCAGTCAACCATCTTTTGGCGTGTAAAAATTGTTGCCATCTTAGTGGTTTGGGCCGATGGAGCATGGGGCAAGGCCGTGGATACATTGGCGCTTGTTCAAAAAATTGGTCTTCGACTGTATAGCCTGTGATATTAGGTGTATATGCAGAGCGAACCACCAGTGATCTTTGTCTCCTCTTTTGCCAAAAAATATCAAGTGCTTTTTCGTGTGAGAGAGGGGTAAAACTGTCAAACATGCAATGACCAAGTAACTTCACATATATTTTGCAACTTGTTAACCGGCTCTCCGAGTAAAGTGTTGCCAAAAATAAAAAAATAACCGCTTGCTTTGCATGAACGGCACTCTCTCTATATTGATGGGCGTTGGTCATGCACATCATGGGTGCTTTAATTGTGCATTAATCATTATTTAGGTATAATTTGCCTTTATTAGGCTAGTTTATCAATATGGCATCAATGCTGCTAAAAAGATATCATTAGAGTTAAACGGAATAATAGAAAAGGGTGATTTATCTTCAGTAAGTATGAAAAAGAAGAATAACCATCCCATTTATTGCAAACAAAAAGAAAATTTGTGAAAGATGAGAAATGACCGATAATGACATCAAAAGCCCAACCTCTTGGCACTGTACTAGTTTTTTTTCTGGCGGCAAAGAAAATTTGCAAAACTAAAAAAAGAAAAAGTAAAGCCAGTTCCATGCAGTGAAAGCTGTCAAAGCAGCGAAGCCCGTGGTCGTTCTCTCATGTTTGAACTTATGTTTAGCGTGATTTTCATGAACGTCTTTTGTCTCGTTGTTGTTTTGCTAGATTCGAGCTTTGTTTTCGTTACGTTTTAGGCTATTGTTTTGCTAGACTCCAAGGAACGACCGAAGGAGTGGTAGGTTTGCCATCTCTGTGTGCGCCATCTTCTTCACCTTTTCCACAGCCCGCACGAGCTCGGTGTTGGTCCGGTAGCCGAGGTACACATAACCTGCAAGGACCCTCTTCATTTCTCTTTCTGCGAGAGGGGCTACCAAAGTGTTGAGCTTGTGAACTTCCTTGTTTGAGCAGAATAACCTAATTCCGGCGAGTGCAACCTGCAGAGTTTCCTCAGTGGTGATGAACCTACTTTCGAACAGGGCAATCTCCTCTGGAAGCAATGCTTTCCCATCTCCGATCTGTGTGACGATGGTAGGCTTGCGCTTCCCGTTCTCGATCCGTGGTGGTAGTGGCTTCTCTCCGCTGGCACTTTGCTTGTGCTTCTCGCTGTCGAAGCTTGGGATTTGCGCGACATTGGTGCTGCCGCTGTCGTGCGAGCTTCCGCTGCCACTTGCGCCAAGCGGAATCCATGGCACGAAAGAGCGTGCACAGGCGAAACACTTGCTCCTATACCCTTTCGTCCCCCCTCTCCCGGTGCACGCTCCGTTAGGTGTGCTCCAATGCCGGCAGGGCCCCGCTCCTAACCTCGGCACACCCTCTGGCAGTGAGCTCCGGAACCTGCCCCCCCCCCCCCCCCCCCTGCGTGACACCGGACAGACAGCGAAGGCTCGACTTGGAACAGCTCCGTTGTTAATAGGCGATCACAGCTTGTTTGTGCGCCTGAAATCGCAGTGGTCTCAAACGTAAATCTCGTCAATGGGCTTATTTCATCGCGGTGCAAACAAGCAGCCGCGCTCTTTCCACGACACAATGGTTACTTCTGGCATGTATCTTTAGTCCTTATTGAATGCAAAGGTTACGATGTGCGTAAGATGTGCAGTTTACTAAGCGACAAGGTTTACGTTTCACAATGCTAATATTGCTAGCACACGGGTGCATTGTCACGTGGTATTTTAAATGTTCTTTAAATGTATTCAGAAGAAATTTTAAATTTCTTCTGAATACAGCAAAGGCCATGTTTGTTGAACGTTTACTTGGGTGTTTTCATAAATTATCTGCTGTGTTGTTTGCACATGGGGCAAAACATTTTATGTGGCAGTGATGCTACTGTGTGAAAACAGTGGCTGTGTGTATGTCAGTATCTTTAATAGCTTTTTTGTCTGTCATGCCTTACTGTTAAATTTCACAAAAGCTGACAAATATGCACATGGTCTTGTGTAGGTGACATCAGTTGCAGTTTTGAGATAAGTGTGGCTCTTCGTACTTGCAAGTTGCAAGACATCCTACATAACATAAGAAAAACCACAAGGAAATGACTTGGCATAAAATTTTGCTGTGTGCCCAGTCACGTCCGAATCGATGGCAACGAAAAAGCAGATGAATGTGCAACGAAAGCTCGACATAAAAAAATTATCAAAGTAAGAATTCCTTACACAGATTGTATGAAATTCGTGAACCATAAATTGAGAAATAAATGGCAGACTACATGGAATAATGAAGTAATAAATAAACTACACCTAGTAAAACCTGTCATAAAAGGATGGGAAGTCATGCTCACACCGAGAACGCTTCTTCGAAGTAATTTTATGTTGCCTTCGCATCAGACACACGCATCTTACACACAACTTCCTCCTGACAAAACAAGACAAGCGTGGCTGTGAAAAATGCGGAAATGAACTTACTGTAAACTGCATCTTATTAACATGCGTGCAACTAGAAACACTAAGGAAAAAATGCTTTACTTCGTTTTATAATCAACACATTCCCTTTCACCCAGCATTGATTTTAGGCGAAGATACGCTTGTGGATACCACACATGTTAATAGCTTCATGAGAGAAGCAGGTCTCATTGAAAAACTATAAATGAGCCTATCCACAACTTCATATTGGGATACACCTCACGCACCTTCTCATATTCGAGAAGACCGAGGTCTTTAGTTGGTTGGGATCCTCGGTGTCCTTGCCCAGACAAGGATATCGCTGAGGTGACCCAAATTTTTAAAAAGAAATTTGACCTTGCGTTTGGCGCATGATTGCCTGAGTTGCTTATGCGCCATTAAACCCTACACAACACAACTTGCAGGTTGCCTTGAATTACTTGTAAACGCATGCAGAGTCCTTAGTGGTCGACCTCGAACTGCCACCTTCCACAACTCCTCTTGCTAATGGGGATTATTAAAGGGTCTCTCTGTGATTGATGTTCATAGGTTGCCATTGCATCATACTTGGTTTGTATGTAATGACGTTTCATGAATACTGTAGTACCATCGTATGTCGGTTCTTCGTTTGTCCATTCTTTGTTTCAACATGAAATTTCTCAGATCATGATTGGCAGTGATGATCGAATGCAGCCGTGAAGCAATGTAGGCCAGATGGACAGTGAATGTTTATAGCTAAACATTTACATGCAAATAGATGACAGATAAAGCAAATGAGTTATAACTTGGAACAGTAGAGCAAGCAGTGTCTCGCTCTTCTACTATCTCGATGACTGTTAGAGCCTAGACTACTGTAGAGGGCTTCGTTGATTGATCAGCAATCCAGATTTCAGCCCAGACTCCTTTTAACATACATTTTATCGAGCCTCACTGATCTAGCAGCAATCCTTATTTCAGCCCAGACTAAGGGACAGTATATCGTCTGGATTAATATAGCTCAGACAAAGAAAAAGAGCGATAAGGCCGTTGACCTGTCTTACAGATGCAAGTGCCAATGAGAGTCGAAACTATTTTCTTTCTACAACTACTTTCCCTTCCACATTTCTGCATAGTCATGGCTTCAGCAACAAATGCTAGGCACGCACAATTTATTGCCTGGCCATTTCAAGCTTAGATGGCATTCCTAACCAGCAAACAGTTCAAGAGATGGTGTCGTAACTCCGTGTACATCAGTCTCACTCGATGTTTGCTCGTGGTGACAAATTATGACCGATGGAATCCAAACTCGGTGTTTAAAAGTGTTTTCCGAATGCATTCTTCGCATCCATACCGTGCCTCTATGGCGCGCACTGTGACTCGTCACTTGGCACCATGCAGGCTTTTCTTAGCACTTGAAAACAAAAGAAAGACCAAGCGGTTGCCACTCTTAGACCCCTGCCCCATACGCATAGCACATGGTCAATATTGTGAAGCCAGTCCAAACCTCGGTGGCATCTCTAGCCAGCAAAGGACTCTGGAGCTGGTGCTGCAACACCACGTTTAGCAGTCTAACTGAAGGTTCGCCTGCATGGGCAAATTATAACTGTCGGCGGAATTTGAACTCAATGTTTACAAAACCACGTTTTTGGAATCGTTCTCTGCATCCATACTGCGCTTCTACGGTGTGCCGCATTTCGATGAAGATGAAATGCGAAAACACTCTTGTACTTAGATTTACGGGCACGTAAAAGAACCCCAGGTGGTTCACATTTTTGGAGTGCGCCACTACGGCGCGCCTCATAATTGTGTGGTTTTGGCACGTAAAACCCCATAATTAAACTTTTTCCCTCGCATTGCGCTTTAAAATTCGTCACCCGACACCGCGCTGGCCTTCTGACCACTCAAAAACAAAGAAAACCCATGTTTTTGCCACCCGAATGTGTAGGGGAGTGGACCCCTGCCCTGTGCACATGGGCAACTCGCAATGAAGAAGGATGCCAAATTAGGATGCCAAATTAGGATGCCCAATTAGGGTGCCTTGAATACAAACTTTTCTGCTGAGTCTAACCTACACAGATGTGCACATGGTCTCGCCTTTCTTGGAAGCCGTCAAACAGGCTTGTTGCTGCGGACGACAGTCTGTTTTTTTCATTGTGGCCTGGCTGTGCTTTAAGACTTTTAGTAGCGCTGCTTGTAGGTATGAGGTCACAGGTTCGATTCCTTTCCATGGTAGCGCACTTTAGTGGGTGCGAAATGCAAAACTTTGCCAGCTGAATAAAATCAACCTGCAGCCTTACACGGATGGAAGGGCTGTGCCAATTATGCCATCTAGCGCCAAACCATCGAGCTGCACCAACCAGCACCAAAACACTAATTTCAAATAAAGTTGCCAAATTTAGCAGTCTGTGTGTGTTCAGTGGCAACCACACAGCCATGCATTGTCTAGCACTTAGCTCTGCAATCCAAGCCTAAGCAATCTGTTGCAGCGTCGGCGTCATTGGAGTGTTGGGGCTGCAATTGTAACTAGGCAACAAGAAAATGGAAAACAGTTCTATGCTGCACAATGCATTAAGAATGCTTTATAAAAGTGTTATGCATTTGTGTATATGCAAACCAACTAAAGGTGATTTGAACTGGCGCTCATTTCATGGGGCAGTTAGGAAGGCAAGCAGCACTGAATGAGTAAGGTCGTACAGCCTTCTCAGCGTGTAGCTTGTTAGTTTCGTTATACATTTTAGCACACAATTCTGCGGCATATTTGTATATCTGTGTCGATTAATTGGCAAACGCCGTGCGTGTGACGTTCTGAATCTATTTCGCACATGCACCACAACCGGTTACTGGGATGATAGTGCGGCACACCGACAAACTACCTACTTGCTTTCATGAAACTTCTTGGTCTCAAACATTAAATGGCAACAGCAATCGTCATTTAAATTAATTTGCACTCGGTACACTACTATCTGCCCGGACGCACCATACAAAATCAGGCTCTTGCTTCCGCAGAACACAAGCTAAGGATGTAAAGTTTCGTATTCAATTTTAGCAGCCAAATTGCAGTCGTAATTAAAAGTTCAGTGAAACCGCAAACCTCTGAATTAGCATTCGTGGCAACGATGTTCACGACGCAACTTGCGCAGATCGAGACCAAAAATTTTAATAAACCGCAGTTCAATGCTTCAAATATTGGTTTCTGTTTTACATTGGACCCGCTGTGGTTGCTCAGTGGCTATGGTGTTGGGCTGCTGAGCACGAGGTCGTGGGATCGAATCCCAGCCACGGCGGCCGCATTTCAATGGGGGCGAAACGTGAAAACACCTGTGTACTTAGATTTAGGTGCACGTTAAAGAACCCCAGGTGGTCGAAATTACCGGAGTCCTCTACTATGGCGTGCCTCATAATCAGAAAGTGGTTTTGGCACGTAAAAACCCTTAATTTAATTTTAATTTTTTTTGTTTTACATTGGCTCTCTGGAGCCCGTAGCAGAGCCATGAATAAGCACGAATAATTGAGCTTGTTAAATACATTGGTTGACGCAGACCGGAAAGCCAGTGAACATTTTTATACCCTTGTTGTTTTCAAAAATATCTCTGAGCTTTTTCTCGGAAAGCGATGTGAAATACTGGCAAACGTGCAATCACCAGTGCATCACTTCACATTTATTCTGCAGTATTCTGCAATGTTTAAGGTCTACAAAAATTAAATGTTACCAGAGGTGTTGACTGTACCTTGATGGATGTTGTTCATAGTGGCCACTGTGAACATTGTGCGTTCATTGTGCACGAATACGTTTAATTAGCTAAATTTATAAATTTACCTAATTGATGAGATGCCAGTGAAAAAGTTGTGGATGACGTTAGCAAATGACCGATAACAGCATTTTAAACAACCTAGGATTCACGAAGACTTCCTTAACGAGAAAGAAAGCCCGTGGAATAAAATAAAATAAAACGCTGTGACTGTGACAACTCTTCTGCACACTAAAAATTGCATCAATATTTACGCAAAGCTTGTCAAATAAGGCCACTGAAGGTCCCGATACAGTCTTTGACTGTGGGACCTCCTCCTGTATACTAAATACTTGTAATGTGACCCAACCTCTAATAATAAATTCTGATTCTGGGAACGAGCTGCGCACTTTTTTCTTGGCGCGTCAGCAGTTTTTTGTGCACATCTTCAGCCCCTATCAAACCCGAAGTAGTGCAATCTTTTAACGGTTTGCTTTCCGAACCATTGCGAGACCGTGGCCAAGGTTTGCACGTTCGTAATATACACAATGCACTAGATAATCATGTTTACGTCCGAGACCACCTATATTACTAGTGTAGCGACGCGTTCTCACGAGGATTAAAATATTCCCAGGCTTTTTCTTGTTTTTTTTTTTTTGGTAAGAAAGGATCACACAAGACCTGGATCGCTATATACACTGTTGTCAGTCATTTCTCGACATTTTCCACAACTTTTGCATTGGCAACTTATTGAATTAGTAAAGTAATAAATATTAGTTCATTAAAATTAAATACTAATTGCTTGTTCATAATGAATAAAAAAAAAACTCGACTAGCATTAACACAAGCCTATCAACATAGAGTGGGCACTGTTCACGAAAAGCCCTCGGTCATATTATTTTCTTAGCCACATTTGGTCGGCACATCCAGTATGTAACTCAATGGTGGTTCCTGAGAAACCTGTATGGGCTTCTTTTGCAGCTTCATGCCACAGTCAGGTGGTTGACAATTTTTCTCTGTCATGAATTTGCTCGCCTTGCGGGCTTCCACAGAAGTGATCTGGTGTAACTTAATATTGTTCTGCAAAGTCAAATAAGGGGCCCTTTTTCTTCATATGCCTGTATTTCGCTCATATTGATGTTTACCAAGCTGCTGCAAAACGGACAGTTCATGCTCCAAATTTGCTGCTCCCAGAGCTGCTCCAAAACTTCCTTGGCAGCTTCCATCCCTACCTGCCCTGCAGTGTCTTTACCCTTTCAGTGTCTGGTCTTTTTTGGAACTGATGCACCTCCAACATCGAGTTTATTTCTTGGATATTATAAAACATACACAACAGTTTATTTTTGGTTATGCAGAAGGAGGAAAAAGTGATAGGTGTAATGGCTCATGGTTCTCTTGGTATGGCCCTCGCATTTTTATCTGACGCCAATGACATGATGGGGCAGAAATGCAAAATTGTACCAGTACTTCACTGACACTGGAAGGTTTAATATTTTTAGTGTACCTTGTGTGTGAAGCCTTATTATTATCAGTAGGCTCCGCGGCCTGCTTTTCAAGTTCGTTGCATTTTGATAAGGCACCTTAACCACGTAAAAAGCTTGATTAGTTGGCATGACTGTTGACCAGACTACGCCTAACCTTTCCCAGTCTTATGTTGGCACCTCATTAATTGTACATCTGTTCCCATTTTTGCTGTTTTAATTTCAGGGTACATTAGGTACGTTCACGAGAGCAAGTACAAGAATTCCTCATCAGGTATGAATTTATTTTCTTCATGCTTGACCTGCTTGGGCAAGCATCGTCCTTCAATCTATACCAATGCTAGGCAATTAATTGCCTGATCTGGGTCTCCTCGGTTAATTGATAATTATATTTTTGTTGACCATACTGATAATCAGTGTTTGTTGTTGAACATCCTATAGCTCAAGCCAAAGGAGCCTCTTATTTCAAAGTGCATGGAGAGAAGTGAGTGCGGAAACATCATTACATTGTTCAGTAAAATAAGAACACAGACAATTAATATGCTAGTAGTAAGTAGCAATGTGAATTTCCTACTAGAAACAACATCAGTTCTTTTCCTAAGTGTAACAAAGGGTACAGACAGTTCTAAAACATTAGGCAAGTTTTCAAAACGTTACTGGTGCATATTGGGCCACGTGTTTTTCATAGTTTTAATAGTTACTGCATAGTTTCTGTAACAAAAAGTTGTTATTCAAGACAAATCTAGTTTTGGGATACCTGTTCGGGATATCTTGTCAAATAAGTTTGTGGGAATAAGGCCGTTAACGGTTTTTGATAGTGTGATAATTAAGTGATAGTTAACCAGAAGAATAATTGGAAGGAGTTTTTTTTAATTTACCATACCCTCAGGGCCAGAGGCATTATAGAGGGGAGTGGTATAAAAGAAAGTGTGGTACATAGGAAGTAAGCAAAATGCACCGGTTAATATGAGCAAAACACAATGCTAGAATACAAGAGGTTTCTTTCTATACATTGTTAGCTGCTGTGTCACAAAAAGAAATTCCTGGTTATACAATGTTAGCTAATGTTTCATGGAAAGGGCTGTTATCAGTAGTATTTATGATATCAGGGGGAAAGTGGTGTCAATCTATACATGTGCGAGCAAAAGACGGAAAAATGCTTTGTGTGGCATAGATAGGTCCCAACTTAATGACAGTAATCAGCACGCTGTGATACATAATGGGGTCCTGTAAAGAATTGCGTGTGCAGTGTAGGATGATGATAAATACTATAAAAGAGTGCTAGACGTGCAATTCTACGTCGAACACACAGCAAAGGAAGACCAAGATTGTTTCATGGAAGAAATGCTTGCAGTTCTATTATAATTAGAAAATATAAATTGAATTGAGTTATTTTGGACAAGTTCTAAGGCCGTTTTCAGGTTATCCTGGCCGGGATCCCATACAGAAGTAGTGTATTCTAATTGAGGACGTATTAGAGTTTTATAGAGTAGGTGTTTTAGGTTAGAAGGTGAGCTAGTGAAGTTACGGTGCAAGTAGCCTAAATACGGTAACGTTGTTAGTAACGTATTCGGTGTGAACAGACCATGATAGCTTTGTAGTTGCATGGACACCTAAGTACTTGTAAGAGTGCAATGTTTCTAAAGGAACGCTGTTTAAGTGGTAAGTGGCATATTGTCGAAAAACACAAGCTACATCTAGTACTTTACATTTGTTAATATTTAGTTCCATTAAGCACGAGTTACACCAGTTAGACATTGCGTTAAGGTCGAGTTGCAACCTGTTAACATCGGTTTCATTGGTTATTTCACAAAAAGTAACAGTCATCAGAGAACAAGTGAACTTAAAAGACAGTGTAGCAGGAAGGTCGTTAATATACCGTATTTACTCGCATAATGATCGCACGTTTTTGTCAGAAGAATTGACGCAAAATCAGGGGTGCGATCATTACGCGGGTTAAATTTCCCGTGAAACGAAAAAAATTTTTTTCGTCCCGCGTAAGCTGCGGGACACCAAAACAAAAATGGCGGCCGACGGAGCAAGCCGAATGCGCCGAAAGGGTTTTTTTTCTTCTTCTCTTGAGTACATTACGTGCATTGAAACAGTTTCTTCCGTATCAGTAATGAATAATATCGTTAATATCGGCAAGTCTGCGGCAATAACGTAGCCATTGTCCACTTTGAGGGGACAAAAACAGATGGGCTCGCTTAGCTGCCAGTGACATCGAAACACATGGCCGGCATGCTGCGGAAACTGCGGCATCTGTCTTCACTACTATCCTAATACGGCACGTTTCCGCTAAGCGTGGGTGAATATCTTAGCTGTGTTACAAGCGTCGGCGTATGAACAGGGTGCACTTTTAACGTATCGGTGTAAACGTGGCTACTATCGTTGCCGCTCGCGATTTGTTGCGTGCCCATGAGTGCAGATGAGAATAGAAAGGCGCCTTTTTTGTTGTTGACCACAACCATTATAAAGCCTACACATAATAAAGGCAAGTTTGGTTGCAGAGCTTTTTTTTAGTCATGGAAGTGCGGAAAGTGATGAAAGTAATGAAATGAGGCATCTACTTAAGAATGTTTGGTGCGTGCAGACCGCTTGGTTTGTCTTGAACAGTCGTTCGCATAGCATTCGACAGATGGTAAGTGCGATCAATATTAGCTAGACTTGGCACACAACATATCGCTGCAGCAAGTTCGGGGTGCGATCATTACACGGGAAATTTTAAAAAAAATTGAATTTTGACGACAAAATTCAGGGGTGCGATCATTGCGCGAGTGCGATCATTATGCGAGTAAATACGGTAAATGAGAAAAAGGAGGGGGCCCAGAACTGAACCTTAGCGTAGCCCAGAATGTACATCGCAGAAAGAAGAAATAAAACCATCAACTGTAACAAACTGAGTGCAGTTTGTTAGAGCTCAATCCGCGTGAGAAGGTTAGGATCTAGTTTTAGTTTATTTAATTTTACAAGAGGTGTCTGTGTAAGCAGGCGTTTGGTGTGGGGTGACACCACATACCCATACCTGCCAACCCTCCCGATTCGCCCGGGAGACTCCAGATTTTTGACTGAACTTTCCGATTGTAAGATCACTGTCTTATATCTCCCAAAAAGTGGTCTCTGTTCGGGCAAGAATGGTTTTTGTGAATCCGGCACTGCAAAATCTACAGCCACATCGTAATCGTCAGCATCACCAACAACGGCTGCACTAGCACTATCGGTATCATCGACTAAGCAGCCGAATACGGTGCCTAGTACGCCGACCAAAGCCAGACCCAATGTAGCTCTTGCATTTCATGCATGCCTTCCTCCATGGTGCATCTTGTTGCTGCTGCTTGTAAGGCATTGCTGCTTGTGTGTATGATTAGTGTTGGCTAGGCCGTCTGTGTGCGGTGCACTGTGTAAAGTTAGAAGCCTCGTGTGCTTGATGCCATGGCGCTATTAAAGCCCAAGAAAAGGTATTTTGTGATCTTATAGACCGTTTCATCGGGCGAGGAGGATAGGGCGCGCGGAGAGCCGTTCCTCCTCTCTGGCTTGGGCGATCTGGTGCGGCGCTGCTTGAAAGTATTGCTGTCGCGTGCTGCGGAACGATTTCGAGATGTTTCAGATGGTACTTTGTGAAATTGATGCTATGTTCGTTCATATAAGGTCGTCAGGGAAGTCTTTCGGTGCATCAGTAACTACTGTAGGCGGAAATATGTCTTGGGGGCGCAAAAATGTGACGCGCATAATCAGCCGCGGTGTACGCGCATTGTCAGTCGTGGTGCGTGAATGTGTTGTTTACTATTTTGCTTATATCAATTTTAATTCAACAACAACAAAAAAAAAAACGGCATCTCTGTACTACCAGCATTAAATTGTAAATCAGCTCACTGTCTGATCGATTGGCGTAGGGAGTAAAACATAAAACATAACAGCACATACTCGTGCACGGCCAACCTAAGGCAACCACGAAACATCTGAGCGGCAGGCGCTATCAAATATTTCTGATACACTGGCATCGTTCTCACGCATTTCAAGTCTAGTATGCTTGAAATTATCATATGTCTATGCTAGCCTTGCTGCATGAGGCCCATGGCGCTGCTCAACACAGCGATCACTGCGGTTGGTGAGCCAGCACGATACATATATAAGCTGTTTGCTTCGGCATTGCCTTTTTGGCCTGTATACAGCCATAATATATGAGAGGGTTCGCATAAAAAATGCGATGGCTATTTTTGAGCGCAAAATTTCCGTAATACGTGTGAGTGCGTCGTAGAGAACTGAACGAACACAACCGAAAAAAAAAAATTCGGTTATCCTCTTTCTCTAAAAAGCAAGAGAAAACGGGCTAACGCCGCACAACGTTTATACATATATAACTGCTGATGTCGTATGCTTGGACCATGTGCTATATAGAACAAAAATATCTGTAATCCAGCACCTACTACTGCTTAGGACGCTCGCGCAGTTCGTAAACGGTCGCTTTGCTGGACAAGCTTCATTCAGATTGCAAGGTATGCTGCCATTACTAGCCAAAACTATTTTATTCATGGGTGGAAACCTAATCCATCCAACCAAGTAGTCACGTAATGTAACCTGCGGCGAACAGTTTGAACGCTTGTCAAAGTATAACAGCATAGCTCCTATCGTAGCAGAACGGTACCGACGCTGTTAGGATCGTCACGTATGTTTCATGGCTCCTAAATCGCAGCTTAGAAATAGAGGATTATACTGCAATAAGGTCACATTAGTGATTGGAACATTCAGAAATACACAATTGATCTCCGAGGCTGATTGTAGGCTCGAATATGCGCGCACACATAGCGCTGTGTGTTCCGTCCACCTCAACGCCAGCAGAAATTCCGGCCATGACGCCTTAAACCACTTCACCACGTCTCACAGAACCGTTTACCACATAGAAGACGCACGTCATACTAAAAAGACCGCACGACCGCGAAAACAAATGCCAGAACCTACCGCCGAGCGTATACCTGCCATGCAAAAGGCCGCTTTCACCCAAGCCAGTATGGCGCTGCTCATAGGCGGCGCCACTGCGTTCACAATATGGCGGCGCCTACGAAAAAACGGTCTATACTTCTGAATTTCCATGCTTTTTGACATCAAGAAAAGAACATTTTGCATTTTGTACAACGTGTGGATGCGACGTCAGCGTGTCTCACGGCGGCGAAGGCGACTGGAAACTGCACCTTTCCACAGCGAAGCATCGAAGCTAAGTTTGCACCGCTGAGCAGCAAGGCAACATAGTGAACTTTCTCCGGAAAAACTGCGACAACAGTGTCGTATGTGTGTAGTGCCTGTTTATGGGATTCCTCGTCTAACACAACCTACCCCTTAGTGTCAGCGACCACGTTGGACTTCATCTACAAAAAATGTTTCCTATATGCGACGAGGCAAAGCATTATCGCATTGGATGCAACTCTAAAACGCAACTGATGAAACACAACTCTTAAGAATGCAGAGGTGGCCAACCTGAAATTTATTTCACAGGCATCGCTCTCGAGTATTCGTTTCTTTATTCAGAGCTTCCCTCAGCTGTTGCCTCGAGATTCCAGTGAATCTGCTAAAGACGCTTTAGATGATCTCGAAGCTGAGTTTGCCACACTACAGGTGTACAGCCTTCCAGAGGACATTCTGAATGAAGAAAGGTGTGATGTGCAGGGGTCTATGGTTGGAAAAATGAAAAACACTTATAAAAAACATGTTTCACCGAGTTGCTAAGGTGATGCTGGATTTACTCGCGATACCGCCTTGCAATGCGAGAGTGTGAGACGTTGGTTAGCATGGTGTGAAAAACTAGGACTGTGTTCCGCTCATCAATGTGCGACACCTGCTGCTAGCGAAGGGCCGTCAGTCTGGACAGTGTTTTGAGCAAAGCAACTCTGACGAATTTTTTTAAGTGAGCAAAGTCTGGTACTGCAAGACCTGCAAAAGGACTCGTCAAACACTGCCTGAAAGTTTGAACGACCCCCCCCCCCCCCTTTTGGCGCGAATAAAAAGTCTCCCGATTTTTGATCTTGCCAGGTTGGCAGGTATGTGGTACCCGAGCACATGAGGGTAGGACCCTCCTGTGTGTAGCCTTGCGTGGATTACCCGACTATGAGGAAAAAGTGTTTCCTGTGGGTTGAGCCAATGCTGGGTGTTCGAACCTTTAAGGCCCCGGCAGAGGCAACACACCTCTTTGGCCTCTTCTTCACATAGAATGCAGAATGCAGAGGCCTCCAGACTGACCCACCTGGAGGAAATCAGCAGTCGCCTTTTCCTGTTCTCCTCTTCAATCTTCGTCTTCCTGTCTCACTTTCAATCGTTCCTGTCTTCACTTCACCTAACTTTCAAGCAGCAAGGGTTAACCTTTTCTGTTTTAATGACCTTTGGTTATATACATTGGTTTGTAGCTGAGTTGCAGAACTGGCGCACACAGAACATAGTCCTGTCACATCCCCTTGTTGGGCTCCATGGTGGGTGGCTCGCACCTCTGCTGAATGCCGGTATATACATATGGCAGTACGATTTCCTCGACTTCCCAATCGTCCTCAAAAAAGAGGGTGCACCAGTGATGTTTTCCAATTCTTTGGCAAACAAAAAGAGAACTTTAACAGATACAAGTAGTCCACAGTGACAAGACAAAAGGCAGCGAGAATGATTTCCCCTTGTAGCAAAATCTCAAAGATTCTCTTGGGCCAGGGTTCAAAGCCACGAAGATGGCCAGTGGTGAACTTCTACGGGAACTATGTGACAAGAAGCAGTATGAAAAACTTCCCAATCTAGTGTAATTTTCAGATGTCCCAGTGACCATAACCAAAGATCGCATAATGAACACTGTTCGAGGTGTCATTTCAGAAGACAACATTATTGAACTGACTGAGGAAGAACTTCTAGAATGATGGTGAGACGAAAACGTGATTAATGTCCAATGAATAAAGTTGAGGAGCGAAAACAAAGAAATTGCTACCAAACATCTCATATTAACATTCGAATCCAGTGCTCTGCCCGAGATCAAGGCAGGATACATTAAGATCAAATGTCAAAGATATAGCCATGGTTTACAAAGCTGCCGAGGCTGCCAAACCTCTGCAAGGTGTGGTGACCATGATCACCCTCAGACAACTGCAAAGGCATGCTACATTGCGCGAACTGCAACAGCGACCATGCAGCTTACTTCCAATCTTGTCCCACATGGAAAAGAGAAAAAGAAATCGTAACTGTGAAAGTAAAAGAAAACATCTTCAAGGAAGCACCAAAACGCTTCCCATTTTTCCATACTGCAGGGTATACCGCAGGGTATGTCCATAAGGGGGCACTGCGGCAGCAGACTCCAGCTTCAGCCCGGCTCACAAAAAGTGTGGCCGTGGTTGGGCCACCAGCACCCTCGGCGGGTGCAGCCACCACTTCTTTCTCATCCAAGAAGGGCCCGTCAAGCTCTGGGTTGGTGGCCTCAAAGGTCTTGTCTCTCGAGGCGAGGCCTTCAAGGCGAACGCAGCACTCACAAGAACAGTTGTCCAGAGCCTCGCAAGAGATGATCGACGTGACTTCCAGTCAAATGGCGCCACCAGCGCCTCAGGAGCGTTGAGAATCTCTTGAACGCTCCAAAAAAGAGACTCCGCATCACAGGGCCCGCAAAGCGCTCTGTAAGTTAAGTTAAGCTTTCACATATTAGACACACAGCTCAAACCTCTTCTGCAATATAGACAATAAATATCGCAGTGTAATATTAGGGGGCTTCTACGCAATTTAGATGATGCCAAAGATCATCATGATCCGCCTATTTTATGTACACTACAGGACGAAGGCCTCTCCCTGCGATCTCCAATTACCCCTGTCCTGCGCCAACCGATTCCAACTAGCACCCGCAAATTTCCTAATTTCATCACACCACCCAATCTTCTGCCTCCCTCTACTGCACTTCCCTTCTCTTGGTACCCAATCTGTAGCCCTAGTGGTCCAACAGTTATCTAAGCTGTGCATTACGTGATCTGCCCAGCGCCATTTTTCTCTCTTAATTTCAATTAGAATATCGGCTATACGTGTTTGCTCACTGATCCAATCCGCTCTTCTTCTGCCTGTCAAAGTTATGCCTAGCATTCTTCATTCCATCGCTCTTTGCGTGGGCCTTAACTTGTTCTCAAGCTTCTTTGTCAGTGTCCAAGTCTCTGCCCCATATGTCAGCACCGGTAAAATGCACTGATTATACACCTTCCTTTACAGTGATAATGGTAAGCTTCCAGTCTGGAGCTGACAATGTCTGCCATATGCGATCCAATCCATTTTTATTCTATGAATTTCCTTCTTGTGATCAGGGTTCCCTGTGATTAATTTACCTAGGTAAACATACTCCTTCATAGACTCTAGAGGCTGACTGGCAATCCTGAACTCTTGTTCCTTTGCCCGGTTATTCATCATTGTCTTTGTCTTCTGCATATTAATCTTCAACCCCACTCTTACACTCTCTCTGTTAAGGTCCTCAATCATTTGTTGTAACTCGTCTGCAGTGTTGCTGAATAGAACAATGTCATTGGCAAACCGAAGGTTGCTGAGGTATTCGCCGTCGATCCTTACTCCTAAGCCTTCCCAGTTTAATAGCTTTAATATTTCTTCCAAGCATGCAGCGAACAGCATTGAAGAGATTGTACCTCTTTGTCTGACCCCGTTCTTTGTAGGTATCTGCCTACTTGGGGAGAAATAAGGTAGCTATGGGATCTCTGTAGATATTTTCCAGGATATTTACGTAAGCGGTCTGTACTCCTTGATTACGTAATGCCTCTAGGACTTCTGGTATCTCTACTGAATCAAATGCCTTTTCGTAATCTATGAAAGCCATATATAGAGGCTGATTGTACTCTGCGGATTTCTCGATTACCTGATTGATGACATGGATGTGATCCATTGTAGAGTATCTCTTCCCGACAGCTGCCTGTTCCCTTGGTTGACTAAGTCCAGTGTTGCCCTTATTCTATTGGAGATAATCTTGGTGAATATTTTATATAATACTGGGAGTGAGCTAATGGGCCTCTAATTTTTGAATTCATTAATGTCTCCCTTCTTGTGGATTAGTTTAATGCTTGCATTTTTCCACTTTTCTGGAACCCTTGCAGTTGATAGACACTTCGTAGAGAGAGTCGCCAGTTTTCAAAACAATATGTCTCCCCCATCTTTGATTAAATCGACTGTTATTCCATCTTCTCCTGCCGCTCTTCCCCATTTCATGTCTTGTAAGGCCCTTCTGACCTCATCGCTAGTTATAGGAGGTGTTTCTGTATCTGTTCATTACTGTTTCGAATGGAGTTATACTGAGTCCTCTGGGTACTGTACAGGTCAGTATAGAATTTTTCCGCTTCTTTTACTATATCTTCGAGATCGCTGATATTACCCTGCTTATCTTTCAGTGCATACATCATGGTTTGTCCTATGCCGAATTTCTTTCTCACTGATTTCAGGCTGCGTCCATTTTTTATGGCTTCTTCAGTCTTTCTCGCGCTGTAGTTTCGAATATCACTTATTTTCACCTTGTTGATCAGTTTTGACAGTTTTGCAAATTCTATCTTATCTCTGGAGTTCGGACACTTTCATTCTTTGTTGTTTCTTTATTAGGTCCTTTGTTACTTGGGAGAGCTTGCCTACTGGCTGCCTTGGTGCCTTACCTCCCACTTCATTTGCTGCCTCTGAAGCCAGCCTAGTTACGGTTTCATTCGTTACCTCTGTGTGATCTTCATCTCTCTGTTTTAAGGCTGCGTATTTGCTTGCAAGCACCAGCCTGAATTTGTCTGCTTTTACCCTTACTGCTTCTAGGTTGATCTGTTTCTTCTTGATCAATTTTGCTCTTTCTCTCTTCAAATTGAGGTGAATCCTAGCCCTCACTAACCTACAATCACTGCACTTTACTCTAGCTATCACTTCTACATCCTGCACTATGCTGGGATCGGCAGAAAGTATGAAATCAATTTCATTTCTTCTTTCACCGTTAGGGCTTTTCCAAGTCCACTTTCTGTTGCTATGCTTCCTGAAAAAGGTGTTCATTATATGAAGCTTATTCCTTTCTGCGAATTCTACCAGCATCTCTCCTCTATCGTTCCTAGAATCGACGCTGTAGTTGCCAATTGCTTGTTCACCAGCCTGCTTTTTCCCCAATTTTGTAATGAAGTCGCCCATTACTAAAGTATACTGAGTTTGCACTTTTCTCATCGCTAATTTAGCATCTTCATAAAACTGATCTACTTCCTCATCGTCGTGACTGGATGTTGGAGCGTAGGCTTGTACTAGGTTTAATCTATACCTCTTATTAACTTACGACTACATTTATGACTACGATTACGACTACAGCTACCCTCTTATTCATGCTGTACAATTCGTCAATGTTGCCCGCTATGTCCTTATGGACTAGGAATCCTACCCCGTATTGCTTCTTATCTCGGAGACCTCTATAGCAGAGGAAATGGCCGTTATTTAGCAGTGTATAAGCCTCACCAGTTCTTCTAACTTCACTAAGGCCGATGATATCCCAAACAATGTCTGATAGTTCCTTAAAGAGTCCTCCTAAGCTAGCCTCACTCGACAGAGTTCGGCTGTTAAAGGTTTCCAGGGTTACTTTCCACTGACGGCCTGTTTGGACCCAGAGATTCTTGGCATCCTCTGCTGAGTTACAGGTCTGACCGCCGCCTTGGTCAGCTGCTCCGCAGCTGCTGGGGACTGAGGGCCTGGGTTAATTGTAAGAATCATGAGGGAGGTAGCGGCTGAATACTGCACCAGGGAGGCCAATTCCTGTTCTGGTGGCAGAGTGTCTTTGTGGAAGCTTAGTATTCCTTCCTAACTTATTTGTACCTGGATTAGTATAGCCCCACTCGCTCTCAGCATCTTTTGCCGCTGTCAGGCGCCACTCCAAGCCTGCAGATGTAGTTCACTGGAGGAGATCGAAGTCAGGCACAGCATCGTCAGATGTTTAAAAAAAAGAGGATTGGAACTTGGGACTAATGCAACCAAGCATTCGACATACTTTAGTCAGATAATCCTGTAGGCAGTGAGGCTACCTTATCGCCGAAAAGTACAGCCCAGAGGGCCCTACTTTCCCGAGAGGTCCGTCAATTTATCCGTTCTATGCGGGTTTTGCTGATTGTCAGAGGTTGCACGATGTAGTGTCCAATTCACAGTGGTCCCAACATCATGTTCCTCGAATCTCACGCACGCATGCGGTCTTGAACGCGCCTAGGTACACCATATATTTTTGGTTAATTTGAACAGCACTTAAAACTTACGTGTAAAAGTAAGCATAAGAAAAAGTTTTCACCGCATACCGAGAAGCCCCGAGCCGCATATCGTACCCCGAGCCAAATAACGTCTTCATAAACTAAATCCAAAATGCTGTGTGTTCAGGAAACACACTTCAAATCTACACAGGCAAACATTCACGCCAATTTCTGGAAAGACCGCAACAGTGCTCTCGCCTCGTCTGGCAGTGTGGCTATAGTTGTAGGTAAAGGTGTTTCCTGCCAGCAATTACAACTCTGCACATCCCTTGAAGCAGTTGCTGTCAAAGCACTGCTGTTCAAAAAGTTAGTCGCAATCACTTCCATCTACATTCCTCTCAGCTATGAACTACACAGAACAGAACTTCAGAGCCTTATTAATTAACTTTCAGAACCCTATATACTCCTAGGAGATCTAAATGTGCATAGCCTCCTGTGGGGAGACTCAATTGTGATCGGAGGGGTCACCTAATACAGGATTTCCTTTTTTCTGCATGTGCATGACTTCTTAATAAGAAGGAGCGTGGGTTCTATTGTGTTGCACATGGAACACTGTCATCAATAGACATAAGCATAGCATCAGGTACACACATGCCATACCTCGAGTGGAACATCATAAAGGACCCTTACGGAAGTGATCACTTTCCAGATGTTTTAAAGCTAACAAAACCACATGAAGGCTGCCCACAAGTTCCTACATTGAAAGTCGATTCAGGAGACTGGACGTGGTTTCGAGAAGTTAAGCAGGTGTCTTGGGATGGTGTTCATGCCTTCAGTGTTGATGATGTAGGGGCATACGTAGCAGCATCTTTAATTGATGCCGCATCAATACTTATCCCTGAACTAGAAGTTCGGTTTCTAAATGATGTATTCCCCGGTAGAATGAGCGATGTAAGCAATTATGAAGGAGGTAGAACAAGGCGTTGTCTCCTACGTGACTCTCCTACGGCAGAGAACCTCATGAGCTTTAAATACATCAGATCATAAGGCCGGTGAACATGACGGATTGCTAAAAGGGAGAGCTGGCAAAAGTACATCTCGGGAATTAATCCATATACACAAAGGAAAGTACGGAATAGTGTAACAAAATTAATAGATTGGCCTTCTGAGCATTTGCCCTTGGTTGATGATCAAGGCCAGAGTCTGGAAGACCAGGCCAGTGCCCTTGAGCATTTTGAGCTTGTTTCTTATTCAGAACATTACTCCGAAGCATTCATGAAGCATAAGAATATAGCAGAAAGTTAAAGCGTTGAATTGAAAGTGCAGTGGAAATTGGCAATACAACCATCCTTTTGTTATAGCCGAGCTTAGAGTGGCTTTGGATACTTGTGAGAAGTCTGCTCCGGGAGCTGATCGGATTATGTACATGATGATCAAGCACCTTCACCCTGGTACACAAATGGTTGTGTTGTCTCATTTCAACACTTTCTGGCCAACAGGATACTTTCTGTTAGTGTGGAAAGAGAGACTATTGTAGTCCCTATCTCGAGACAGGATAAGGATTCATCTTCTGTGGCAAGTTACCGGCCTATAGTGCTAACTAGCTGTCTGTAAGCTAGTTCAAAAAATTATTGATCGCCGGCTGTTATGCCTTCTGGAGTTGAACAAATTGCTTGACCCTTGTAAGTGTGGATTTAGAGAAGGTTGATCCACAACTGACCACCTTGTGCGAGTTGAGGCATACATTCATGAAGCTTTTGTTCACAAACAGTTCTTCCTGTTGGTGTTGCTTGATATAGAAAAGGCTTATAACACCACTTGTCGTTAGGGAGTTTTGCAATATCTCTCTAAGATGGGTATTTGTGGCAACATGTTTAACATAATAGAAAGCTACTTATCGAACTGCACCTTCTGTTAGAGTGGACAGCGTTCTGTCCAAGCCATTTATTCAGAAGACTGGGGTACCACAGGGTGGAGTACTTAGTTGTACCCTCTTTATTGCAAAAATGAATTCGTTAAGTAGATGTATTCTGCAAAGTATGTTCTATTCCACTTATGTTGGTGACGTGCAGATGGGATTTAAATCCTGTAACCTCACGATCTGCAAATGACAGACTCAACTTAGTCTCAACAAAGCGTCCAGATGGGCACAGGAGAATGGATTTGAGGTAAATCTCCTGAAAAGCTACTGCGTCCTGTTTTTCAGAATTAGAGGCCTGGTCCCAGACCCCCATTTTGAGCTGCATGTTCAAAATTTACATTTAAACAGAGAGCACAAATTTTTAGGCATCATTTTAAATACAAAATTAACTTAATTCCACACCTGAAATACCTTAAAAATAAATAGCTAAAAACTATGAACATATTAAAAATTCTGTCACGCACAACAAGGGGTAGTAGTAATAGGAAGTGCATCACAAGCCTTTACAAAAGCCTCATTCAAACACGCTTAGATTACGGGGCCATAGTAGACAGCTTTAGTTTAGCGTACGCAACTTATAGCATACGCTATACGCTGTAGTGTAGCGTACACTAAGCAGCGCACGTTTTTTACAGTTTTATTTGGCCAGGGAGATCTTCGGAGAGGCCATATGCCGTCGTTGCAGCTATTTCCTGACTGTAGCGATAGGTGATGCTGACATCTCGAATGTTTCTTTCGTTAGGCTTCGACTCGTTCGAAACGAGAAGTGGTCTTGAAAACACCACCATATTATCCATAATACTCTGTCGTCGAAGCGGCCTGAGACTGAGCGAAAGTCATTTGCACAATCATTTGCTATGAATGAAGTGCATATAACAAAGGCATCGCCAAATTCAATTCGAAGCGGGCAGCCGGGACCGCCGCCATGTTTCATGCTAACTCCGCAAGCCACGCAAAAACGCTGATGCTAACTCGTTTGATCTGCATACGCCCGCTATACCCGCTATTTCGTTAGCGTTCAGCACATGCGCCGTGACGACCCGCTATTTTTTAGCGTACACATTGGTATGCGTACACTATACTAAGACTGTCTAGTGTATCAGTCGTCTTCTAGTGCCTTGAAGATGCTGGATCCTATCCATCACCGGCCCACCTAGCGACTGGTGCCTGCAAGACAAGTCCTGTAGAGAGTCTCTACATTGAAGCTGACCACTGGTCGTTCAATCTTCAGAGGGCGTACTCTAGTTTTGTATACTTTCAGAAAGTTCACGCAAACCATTAACATCCCTCTTGCGTAACCATAAATGACTTGACATCTGCAGCACTGTTTCATAGTTGACCTGCAGCTAGAGAAAATTTCTCTTTGCACCCAAGAAAACTTCGCGAGGAAATGGGTGTTTCACTCCTGGGACATCGCCTGTTGACCCCAGCAACGCCATTACTGCTGTAGCAGTGACAGCTCATAGAATGTGATACATCATTTGTACATCATTTTGTGACATCTGTATTATATGCAATTATGTTGTGCACTAAAAGCGTTGCGTTGCGTGAATTATATTTCATGCCTACATTTTTGTACAGCGTTTCATATGATTATTTTTGTAATCTGCCTGCTGCTATTTAATGAGTCCTTGGGCACTCTGAAGATGTCTGCGACATCTTTTTGCCCAAGAACCTCCGACTCGGTGTTGGAAATAAACTTCACTTGACTTGACACTGGATGTGACAAAACACGACCAAGAGGCACATATTACAATGCATTTCCTTTAACTCCAGTCCAAGTGCTCGGGTACAGTCTTACACTGACACTTCTAAGTTGCATGCTGGGGTGTCCTATGCAGCTGTTGGTTCATCCTTCTTGGACGTAGTTGTACTGCATCCAGAAACAAGTATCTTTGCGACTGAGGCCCGTGCACTGTTGTCGGATGTGAAGCATATAAGAAAAATCAGAACTTCAAAAAGTAATTATACATACAGACTCCCTAAGCATCACGGAAGCCTTGAAGTCGCTCTGTAAAGACAAAAAATCTTGTGCTTATTGAGCTCTATTTCATTCTGTGCAGAGCGTGTGTATTTCATTCTGTGTAGAGCGTGTGTATATATACATTGTGACGGTGCAGAAGATCTGCACCAGTGTTTAAATAAACACAGCAGCGAGGGCTCCGAACCACAATATCAGAAAAACAGTCCACTTATCCGTTCTCGCGCTGCTGGCACATACCATACTGTAACATAAATTCCCGGGGGCAAAAGCGCTGTCCTGGTGCTGACTAAGATATAGGGTTCTAGTCCGAGTGGTAGGGCTTGAGCCTCTATATGTGTACGAGTTCTGTAGCCGGGGCTGCCGACACAGTGGGGGCAACCACAGGGGAGACCTTGTATGTCAAGTCAGTCACTTGGTGCACCACACAATAGGATCCAACATAACGGGGCAGCAGCTTTTTGCTGAGACCCACGCAATGAGAAGACTGCCAGAGGCGGACCAGTAAGCCAGGATCGAAGTAGGCATCTCGGTGGTGGCGATTGTAAAGCGTTTTTTGAACAGTCTGAGATGCTACAAAATGATCACGGGCAATTTGGTGGGCAGTTTCGGCATGGGCAATGGCATCCAGGGCATAGGAGCAAGTCACAGATGAATTCATTTCATTTCATTTATTGATACTGTCAGCCCAACTTTGGGCCATTACATGAGTGGTAGGTCACAATACAAGCAAATATATATATATATATATATATATATATATATATATATATATATATATATATATATATATATATATATATATACATACATACACACTATATATTTACATGATAAAGAAAATAAAGTACATTTTCGGGAATGCACTGATAGTAGCACCGTGGCAAATACAGCATGTAATACAATACCTAGGTGTACACTATAACCATGAGGCCAAGTTATGGTATGCGTACACATGTGCTTTTGACATTTTCAAGAAAATCGCGTAAAGATGACGTCCTTACTATAGAGTCTGATAATAGATTCTATTGTTTTATTGCTCTCGGAAAGAAGCTGTATCTAAAACAATCATTGAGAGTAATTGGAGGAGGGATATACATACTGTGGCGATGGCGAAAATAGTTACTAGGAGAGAAGTGAAAATAGTCATCTTTATCTATTTTATCATGGCCTAATAAGAAAAAGAAACTTTAAACGGTCATTTTCAGTTCTAGACTCTAGAGAAGGAAGTTCAGCAAGTTCACATAACTGGCTAGGAGAGTGGGAACGACGATATTTGTTAAAAATAAACCGTGCAGCAAGCTGCTGAATTTTATCCAGCTTAGACTGATTAGATGAAGTGTATGGGTCCCACACTATTTTTGAATTCTCTATAACCGGTCGAATCAAAGTTTTATATGCCAGGCATTTTACTTCAGGGGTAGCAGTATACAGATTTCTTCTAAGCGACCACAAGGCTTTCTGGGCCTTGGTAGGTACGTAATCAACGTGTTCATTCCAACGCATTTCCGAGGTAAGCTTTGAACCCAAGTATTTAAATGTTGACACTTTTTTTAACGCGACACCTTCAATGGAATAATCGTAATCAATAATACATCGTTTTCTAGTGATAGACATGTAAACCGTTTTGTCAGAGTTCAGAACCATTTGCCAGCTGTCATACCAGTTTTTTACCTTTTGCAAATTTGAATTTAAATCCGTCTGATCGGCAAGTGATTCGATACGGTTATATAATACGCAATCATCTGCGAAGAGTCTGATGGGAACCGTAATGTCGTGCGGCATGTCATTGATAAATAATAAAAATAACAGGGGGCCTAATACACTTCCTTGGGGTACTCCAGATTCTACAGGCGAAAAGGAAGACTGGTATCCCTCCCATGCGACAAATTGGTTTCTATGGCTTAGGTAGGACGAAAACCATTCAGATAAGCGAGGGTTTTTGAATATAGTTCCAATTTTTAATAGTAACTTTGCGTGCGACACCTTATCGAAAGCCTTGGCCAGATCTAAGAATATTATGTTTGTTTGGCCTCGGTTATTTATTGAATATGCGAGATCGTGAACGATCTCCTATTAGCTGAGTCACTGTAGAGTCCCTGATGGAACCCGTGTTGGCATTTGTTTAATATATGGTAGTTGTCAAGGTAGACCAATAATTGCGTAGATATGATATGTTCAAGTAGTTTTGAACAAGTGCTAGTAAGGGAGATTGGCCTATAATTTTTAATGTCTGATTTGCTGCCACTTTTATGAATTGGGATAACTTTAGCACGCTTCCATGCCCTGGGAAAGGAACACTGGTTAATAGATGCCTGAAAAATTACAGTTAGAAATTTAGAAACCGACTCTGCGTACCTTTGTAAAAATTCATTAGGAATTCCGTCAGGCCCCGTACTTTTTTTAGTGTTCATGTGTAGTAAGAGGTTAAATACATCCTGTTCGTCAATTTTTACATCTTGAAAAGGTGGCCCTTGAGATTCATCTGTAAAATCGGGCAGGAAGCCGTTATCGCATGTGAAAACCGACGAGAAGAAAGAGTTGAAATCCTTTGCCTTCTTTAGAGCGCTATCTCCAGTTTCATGCGAACGAGAAGCAGCTGGGGGGTTAATATATCGCCAAAATTTTCCGGGGGCGTTTTTCAGAAAAGATTGTAATGTGACATTATAGAATCTATTCTTAGATTCTTTGATTAGGCCTTTTTATTCGCGACTCGTACTAGAAATGCAGCTTTTGTCAATTGGCTGGCAATTCTTTAAAGACGACTTTCGCTTCCGTTTTAGCTTTCTTTTTGCATGAATTATCTCTTTGGTTATCCAGGGATGTTTTCGTTTAGTTGTTTTTAAACGTTTTGGGACAAAGCTTCCCACACAGTGCTCGACCACGTTTGAAAAGAAATTCCATAGCTCGTCCACGCTTGTGCCAGAGTGGACAAGACCTAGGAACTTATCTAACGAGACTTCGAGGTAATCTAAAATAGGTACATCATCGGCTAATGTAAAATTCAAGAACTGTATTTTTGATGCACGGAAGTGTTTGCGCAGACACAAATTTAAAGACGTGACTACCATTTTATGGTCCGAAATACCATCCTCGATGTCACAGCTCATAATAAAAGAACATAGGGGATTTGAAACGAAAACAAGATCTAAAATGGTTGAAGTTTCTGTGCCCACTCTTGTGAAGCCAGACACAATTTGAGTCAGGTTATAATTAAATGCAATATTTAATAACTGATCAGAACTCCGTACTTCGGTTCCTCCTGAAGAATTCGACGCCCAATCAATTCCAGTCAAATTAAAACCGCCCGCAAGGCATATGTTGTCATCTGGATGCATGTGCAAGTTCATAAAGGCTTCCAAGTTTTCTAGTACTTCTACAGGGGAGTTGGGAGGCCGGTACACACCACCGATTAGCAAATTACGGTCATTCAAGGTAGTTTTAATCCAGACTGTTTTGAGATTGCTTGGATCATTAAGTACCGTAAAAGGAATGTCGCTTTTGAGAAGTATAGCTACCCCACCCCCTCTAGTGCGCCGATCCTTTCATATTATGGAATATCCGAGGGGCGTTACCTCAACATCAGTCACATCCGGGTTCAGCCATGTTTCTGTTATTACCATTGCATCTGGATCGTGCTCTATTACAATGCTTTCTAGGCTATCTTGTTTGTTAAGTACGCTCCTTGCATTTAGGTTAATGATCTTAAAGCATGCAGATTCATTTTGGTCGAGTCAGTCGGCACCCGAAGCCGAACGAAGCGCGGCCACAGGAGCCTGGTGCACGTATCGGCGGCTGTTAACCTCATCCCAGGCGTAGAGCACATTGTTAACCTTTATCTTGTCAAAAGCCCATGTCACCTTGGCTCCGGTTTTCCTCTCCTCAGTTGTCGACTTCCACAAATTTTTCCGAGCAGTAGCAACTCTTTTAGAAAAATCTTCTTGCACACTGAATTTTGAGCAGTTTTTAAATATTTTAGATTTTTCCCTGACGTCTCCTACTCGGAGTATCACTGGTCGACATGGGGTTCCTGGGACCTTCTTGCCCAACCGATGAATTCTTTCGATAGAATTAAGTTTTTGTTTGAAAATGTTTCCAAGCACCTCGTCATTAACCTTTCGCAGGAGTATTTCCTCAGTTTCAAGTCTGGCCTCTTCTATTCCTCTAACAATAATGTTATTGCGCTTTGAACGATTTTCGAGATCGTCGATTCGTTCTGACATTTGAAGGAATTGAACATCAAGATTTCTCACACAACCTTCAACAGTAACAAGTCGGGTGTTGGTGTCTTCAACGCACTGTAGTTTATATTCGATTGTTTCCAGTCGTTTCTGGACAACCGAAATGGCTGTCTCTGAGGTTAACCGCTTTACCTGAATTTCAGAAATTTTAGCAAGGATTTCTTTCTGCGTGTTTAGCATTTCTTTCACCATATCCTCAAGAGGCCCAGGATTCTCTTCAACATCTTCTGATAGCTTTAGAAGTAGGAATGCTACTGAGAAACATTCACTCGCGCAATTTACAAGCGTGTGTGGACACGGCAACACCACTGTGCAAGGATAATTACTATGAAAGCCGTATTTTCGGTCACCAACCTGCACAAAAAGCAGAGTGTCAGACGACATAGCCACGGCGGTGTTGCCATGTCCACTGAAGAGCGACGAGCCAGAACCGTCCTTTATAGCTGCCAGCCAGACTGTCACATGGCCTCCAGTTGACGTCAATGTGCTTGAACTAGCTGCGCCGTACGATGCATCCACGTGCAGTGGATACGCAGTCTTGATCCATGTTGAATGATCGCAAACGTCTGCATAAACTACCACCGTAGGCACATTGTACGCAGGCCCGCGACGATGATAAGCGTTGCTCCCACAGGCCGCAGCAAAAGAAAGGATCCAAAAAAGCACTTGCACAAAAAGCGGAGTGTCAGGCGACATAGCCACGGCGGTGTTGCCGTGTGGGAAGCAAGGAATCAAATGGGAGGAGTGCGTTGTGGCCATACAAAAGATAGAAAGGTGAATAACCCGCAGTGTCATGGCGCGAAGATTTATAAGCGAAGGTGACAAATGGCAATGCACAGTCCCAATGATCCCGATGATCTTCCGACACATACATAGCGAGCACGTCGATAAGCGTGATGTTGAGGCACGCAGTCAGTTCATTTGTTTGGGGATGGTAAGCTGTCATGAACTGAAGATGAGTGGCACAGGACTGTAGAGGATCGTCAATGACTTTGGTGAGGAAGCAATGGCTGCGATCCGTTAGGAGCTGATGTGGAGCACCGTGTTGTAGAATAACATCTCGAAGGAGAAAATCGTCGACATCGGTGGCACAGCTCGCGGGGAGAGCTCGCATGATAGCAAAGCGAGTCGTGTAATCTGTGGCGTCCGCATTCCATCGATTGCCAAGTGCTGACGCAGGGAAAGGTCCAAGTAGGTCCAAGCCAACATGGAAAAACGGCTCGCTGGGAATGTCAATTGGCTGGAATAGGCCAGCTGGACACAAGGAGGGTTTCTTGCGACGTTGGCAGCTCTTGCAGGTTGCAATGTATCATGAAATGGAACGGTGAAGGGCGAAGGGTGAAGAAGTGCCGACGGACGCGGTCATAAGTGCGAGCGACGCCTAAGTGGCCAGTGGTGGGGGCATCGTGAAACTGCGCGAGCATGTCCGACCGTAGGTTTTCCGAAATGACAAGCTCTATGCCGTTGGGATCAAAGTTGGGCCTGTACGATACGCTGTCTTTTAAAGCGAAACAGAGGGGGGGGGGGGGTGAAGTGATTGATGATAGATAGTAAAAAATAATCACGACGCTGCTCGATGGAGATGTTGAGAAAGTCCGTAATGGATAGAACACAGGCATCAGTGTCGGCATTGGTGAGGTCCGGTGGGCAAGCCGGATGTTGAGACAGGCAGTCTGCATCCTGGTGCAGTCGCCCTGATTTATATGTCACAGAAAAGGAGTACTCCTGCAACTGTAAGGCCCAACGGCTGAGGCGTCCTGTGAAGTCTTTCAGCAAAGATAGCCAATAGAGGGCATGGTGATCTGTAACAACAGAGAAGTGTCGCCTTTAAAGGTATGGGTGAAACTTCGCAATGGCCCAAACGAGAGTGAGGCATTCACATTTGGTTATGGAGTAATTCTGCTCAGAATGGGGGAGAAAGGAGTTGGCTAGCGTAGGCAATAACGTGAGACAAGCCATTCTGTTCCTGGGCAAGAACAGTGCCGATGCCATGACCACTCGCATCTGTGCGAACTTTGGTTTCGGCAGCTGGGTCAAAATGGGCGAAAATGGGCAGATTCGTGAGTCTAGCAATAAGTTCGGAAAAGGCAGCGGCCTGATCAGGTCTCCACGAAAAAAAAACGCCCTTCTTGAGAAGACCAGGCAAGGGGCGGGCGATGTTTGTGAAGTTCTTGATAAAGTGACAAAAGCTGGAACACAGTCCTATAAAGCTATGGGGATGTTCCATGAGTGTGGAAGTGGGAATTCTTTTACGGCACGAAACTTGTTGGGATCAGGCTGTATGCCGGTAGCGTTGATGAGGTGGCGAAGGACTATGATGGGACAGCACCCGATATGATATTTAGCAGAGTTGAGCTGTAGACCGGTTTTTCGGAAAACTGCAAAAACGGCAGAGAGCCGATAGAGATGTCTTTTGAAGTTGTGCGAATAAACAAGAACATCATTAAGGTAGCAGAGGCCTATGGACAACTTAAGACCTCGAAGAGAGTCCATCATGCGTTTGAAGGTGGCCAGGGCATTGCAGAGCCCAAACGGAGTGACTGTAAATTGGTAGAGGCCAACAGGCGTAATGAAGGCTGTTTTCTTGTGGTCATGTTCGTCAACAGCAATTTGCTAGTACCTAGAGCAGAGGTCAATGGAGAAGTAACTGGCGCCGTGTAAACAGTCTTAACGCGTTGTCGATCCATGGTAGAGTGTACGTGTCCTTTGCTGACATTATTGAGATGGCGATAGTCCAAACAACACCTCGAAGTGTTGTCCTTTTTCTTCACCAATACGACTGGGGAGGCCCAAGCACTGGAAGAAGGCTCAACAGTGTTCTCAAGCATTTTGTTGACCTTGTTTTGTATGATGGCACGTTCAGGTGTTGACACACGGTAAGGTCTCTGGTGAATGGGAAGCACATCGCCTGTGCTTATGCAATGTGAAACCAGGGTGGTCTGACCCAGTGGACGACCACCAGGATCGAAGATATCTTGGTACGAAGCTACGAGGGAGCAGAGAGCATCAGCGTAATGAGGTCGCAGCTCAGGGGAAATCATTTGGAATGACGGTGTCTCATACGTGGAAGTTGAAGTCGTCTCTGCAGTTGTCAAGTCAAGCTGAGGATCAGTACAGTGCTGCAAGGAATGCAGCGTCGCTAGGAAAATGCTCATTGGAAGAACTTGTGTCGATGAACTGAAGTTCAGATTTGCAGATTAGAAGGCATGCCTGATTATTCAGAACTGTAACAATGGTGTTGGGTGATGTAACATGGCAGGTTAAGAGAACGTTCAGAACAGGGTACATGTCGTGTAGTCTCCGTCAGGGAGAGCAGGGAACGGCACCATTCAGACGTATGTCTCGGCATGGGGCGGCACCATTGGCCGCACCTAAAGCGGGGCTCGTCTGCGGCGTTGTTGGCAGTACATTGGGGTAGATCCTAGTGCAGAACACCGGAAGAGCAGTCGATAAGCTCAGAGTGCAGTGTCAAAAAGTCAATACCTAGAATCAGATCATGAGGGCAGTGGTCGATGATGCCAAAGATGACAGATGAAACACGGCCCAAGGACGACATCAACTATGGCACAATCCTTGCACAAAAGCAAATTCAAATGGTTGTCTGCAATTCCCTTTAGCAGATGGCCGACATTATCCGATTCTGACATGTCTATTTTTTTTTACAAAGAACCAGCACGTCCTGTATATAGGCAATATATGACTCTGTGGACGACTGAGCCCATGTCGCAAGCTCTTGTCTGGCTGATAGCTGACGTCCGGAAAGTTTTCAAAATATGTTGTGCGTCTTTTGTTTGCAGACTTCCCAGCTAGTCAGATCTTTTTCGTGTGTGTCATACCACACGCGAGCCGTGCTTTGGAGGTAGAAGATTACATTGGCAAGCATAAGTGTCGTGTCCCATCTGTTATGGTTGCTGACGCGTTCATACCAGGTAAGCCAGTCTTCCACATCCGTGTCTTTGCACCCGTGAAAATCCCTGGATCACATGGGTGCGATAGCACTAGATGTGATGAAGCCTGGGTGAATGTGGATGGGGTGTTGTCATATGAAAATATTGTGATGGACAGGGTGTCTACCAAATGGGAAAACCGGGAATTCTCAGGGAATTTTAACAGTCTGGAAAAACTCAGGGAATTTGTGCTTCTATCAGGGAAAATTAGCTATAACTTTATTGAAAGGGAATAAAAGTCGTGTTAATGCTGGCTCCAGTAACAGAGGAATCGCAACGAATCGTCATTGACGCCGTGTCATCGGCACGATGTATTGCCAGAGTAGTTAACGACCGGTTTTCTAGACGCCCGATTTTTCGGACATGCCCGATAATTTGCACGGCTTTGCGGCACCACCACGTACTCCATATAGTCATTGTATATTTCCCTGACTGCAGGTCTGAAATGTCATTATTCAAAGCTGCCACCGCCCCTATTTTGATTATCTCGCCGCCTCGAACCGGCACTCTCGCACGCAGATCCGCTGGCAGCCGTAACCACCACCGCGGCAACGTTAGGCCTAGCTGCTTCTATGTTCGCTATTAAGCTTCTTGCCGTGCGGTGCCGTGCTTTTCATTGAAGGAATTCACCGCTATCACCAATGGCACCGACTCCGCCTTTGTAATCCTCGCGATTGGCTTTGAAGCTCGCAGAGAACAGCGCGTTGTGTAATGTCAGTCTCCAAAAGTTAGCTTTGCCTCAGTACATTACTGTTAGGCGGCGAAACATAACAAGCGTGGGAAGGGGCAATTGTCACGGGACACAGTATGTATTCCTTAATTATACACACGTGCATCCCCATCTCCTGTCACAGTACGAGCACCGATATGCCTAGTAAGTGTACTGGCAGGCCTTAAGAGGAAGCTTTAGCTCGGGCCCGTTCTGAGATGACCTCTGGACCGATTTTAATGAAGTTTGTTGCATTTGAGAGAGAAAGTTAAATTCTAGTGACTGTTGGAAGCTGAATTTCGATTTGGGTCCTGGATATTGTTAAAAGAATTTTCAAAAATGCGGAAGTTCGAAAAAAATAGAAGAACGAAGTTTACAAAATTCATATCTCTGCATCAAAAACAGATATCGTAGTTCTGTAAACGGCATCCATTAGACCATTGAAAGCGGACAAATTTGACATGTCATTTTATATCTTACGTGAGTTTGTTACGTTGTTTACAAAGGTTCGGCAAAACCTGTATTTCCATATTACAAAATTTTTTTAGATTCATGTATAGCATGTCAATTATGTCCACTTTAGATGTACTATTAGATGCAATTCACAGATTTGTATTATCGTTTTTCGTTTCTGAGTTACAGAGTTGTAAACTTGATAGTTTCTTTTCTTGAAAATTTTCGATTTTTGCCAATTTTTAATAAAAAATTAAGGACTTAAATTGAAAATTCGAAACCAACAGTCACTAGAGTTTAAGCTTTCCTTTAAAGGCAACCAACTTCGTCAAATTTAGTGCGGTGGTTGCCGAGAAAAACGAATTCTCCTTTTACATGTATTTAGATAGGAGCACCCGAGCTAAAGCTTCCTCTAAGAGCTTTTTCAGGCGATTCAAAGGCGGCCTTACAATGTCTTCTGTCATCTCTTCGTCGCTTGGGAAGGGGCAATTGTCACGGGATACAGTATGTATTCCTTAATTATACACACGTGCACTCCCATCTCCTGCCACAGTACGAGCACCGATATGCCTAGTAAGTGTACCGGCAGGCCTTAAGAGCTTTTTCAGGCGACTCAAAGGCAGCCTTACAATGTCTTCTGTCGTCTCTTCGTCGCGGGTCATGTGAACAACTCGCGTCGGAGATACGAGAAATGCACCATCACATGATCACGAAAGGACACGACGTCGTGTTTCAGTGGCTGCCTGGTCATTGCGGTATCTCCGGCAACGACCTCGCTGACGAAGCTGCTAGGAAAGCACACGAAGGAGCAACCCTTGTTTCTAAACTTTTATCACGGACCGACGCAGCCTAAACACTTAGGCAAGCTAGCGCACTCTTTGACATTGGAGAAGTGGCACACACCTGAATTCACTCAACGTCGATTGCATTCCCTCGATCCCTCTATGCAACTGCGGCTGTTACCAGTACTTCCGCAAAATGAGGAAACAGTGCTGTGCCGCTTACGTTCGGGCGTCTCATTCACCAATGCATATGCATTTTTGATTGGAATGGCTGATAGCGCCGAGTGCAATGCCTGCAGTGTCGAGGAAACCTTAGAGCACCTACTGTGCTACTGCCCATCTTTTGAAGATGAAAGGCAAGACCTCTGCACAGCTCTCAATTAGCCAGATGGAAAGCCGTTCACCTTGAACAAGATCTTGGGACCATGGTCTCGCATATCGCAGCTACAAAAGGCCACAAAAGCGCTGCTGCGATATTTGAAAGATACCGGTTGAGTCAGCGTCTGTGATCCGGACGGAGTGACCGACTGATATCTCCAGTGAACTTTCTCTTCTTTTAATCTTTCCGTTCCCCTTTCCCTTTCCCCAGTGTAGGGTAGCCAACCAGGCTCAGTCTTGGTTAACCTCCCTACCTTTCATTTATTATTTTCTCTCTCTCTCTCTCTTTTCGGGCGTGCCTGTGGCCATTGTAGCCTTTAAGGGCAGTTCAAGACAGGCATTCATTATTTTTTGACTGCCTGATTTTCGGATGTTTTTGCGGCCCCTAGGGAATCCGAAAAATCGGACGTTGATTGTACAACTGACCAAGAGCATGCTTCAGATGATCCATGGGGTGAACGCGTGGCAGAAGGAGGATGAGAACAGAAAGGACTGACGCACTGAGGAATTAACGGGAAAGGAAGAGTGCCGCCGCCTTTTTGAAGAAGCTTGAGCTAAAGAAACTAAGTGTTGGCTGACGCTGAGATACAGGTGTCCCTCATCCAAACCAAAATAAACTGTTTTAAGCAGTGAAACCCAACACTGAGATGTTGTGTACGGGCTGAGAGTATGTCAGGACAGTTGAGGTTGACTTCCCAGCTGCTGAGAGAGAACCTTAGTTGTGACAAAGTTCAGGGCCTCATACAGATGAGCTTGCTATCAGTTGATAGAAATAGCTCGTATTAAAGAATATTTACTTATGTATGCATCTGCTTTTCATTCGTATTTGAAAATGTTCGACTCAATTTGGAATGGGCTTTACCATTTCTTTCGCTGTGCGTTTTACTAACACCTTCCTTCTGTTTTCTTTTTAAATAAAATAGATATTACTTCTTACTATTCAAACTGGATTAAGTCATTTATTTTATTTCAGCATGCTTACTAGAGAGTGACAGCATCGGGCAACGTGGTGTCAGCCTGTCTTCACATAAAACAAAGTTCTGACTAATTCAGGGAATTTTGCAAAGGTGCTCAGGGAAAACCTGGAAAACTCAGGGAATTTGGAAATGTCAACTTGGTAGACACCCTGGATGGAACCGATGCGGCGACCACTACGGAGATCCAGTGCACCGTTGTAGCGAGCGTACCCCGCACCTCCCACCAAATGTGATGGTGTAGGAGATCTGCACTGGGGTTTAAATAAACGCAGCAGTGATGGCTCCGAACCACAGTATAGGAAAAACAGTCAACCTCGTCTTCTGTTCTTGCGCTGCTGGCACATATCATACTGCAACCATATATATATATATATGTATATATATATATATATATAACCAGCATGTCATTATATGCCGAATGCCGGGCCATAGAGGCATTGAGGGCAATGTGCTGGCACACCAAATGGCCATTTAAATTTCATTGCATGCAATTAACCCTACCGCTGCTGTCCCAGTCGCACATCTGAAGCCTTTCTTGCAAAAGAAACTGCACAACCAGTGGCGACGCGTGTGGGACCCTGAAACAAATAGTAAGCTTCACTTGATTAAGTCACAGTTAGGTTCCAGGCCTTCCACAACGAAAACATGACGAACTGATGTCCTATTCTGTCGTCTCGGAATAGGACACACATATGGCACCCACAGTTTTTTTGCTTACGGGAAATGAACCACCAACTTGTGGTAGATGTAATGAAAGACTGACCGCCCTCCATGCCCTCCTGAAGTGTTGGGAAGCAGAAGCTGAGAGAAGCACTTTTCTGTAGTATACCGGCAGCACTTCCCTCTTCACATAATGTTCCTTGGTCCAGAACTGTTTTTTGACACCAGAGCAGGCCTAGGTTTCTTGAAGGATGTTTTCTTGCATATTATTAGACCCATAAATTCACAGCACATCCTCTTTCCAGAGGATGTCACTGTAATAGTAGTTTTGCATAGCACATGCCTCCAGGCTGTTGCATTTCGAGAGCTCTTTAAGGCAGTAGTGCTTCTTGCAAACACTTGCCTCTAACATATTTTAGTATATCATCAATCTTTTACAATATATCTTTCGTGTCCGTAGTACCACCTCATTAGCCATTGCTATAATTTTATTACATATAAGTTTTATGCACTATATAGCGACTGCTTTTGAAGCCCCTTTACAGCCATGTTACATCTACCTCTCAGAATTCATCAATCCACTGCGAACTCAACACTGGCCAGGTGCTCTTTGGCCATATCTGGCCCTTGCATAAAAAAATACCACATTCTTCATAATTTTTTCCCCACATCAAACTTGGAAGAGTCAGACAAGGATTGTGCTGGGCGGGGTGCATTTTTTTGTGCAGGATGACTCCTGTAAACCTTTTTTTTTATAATGGACAAGGACTTAGTATAAGCCAAGTTAGCATCTATAAATGAAACAACAGGTGACCAATCTATTTTGGTGATGCAGTCAATCAAATGTTTTCTGTCAGTTTAGTCCGTGTGGAAAGTTGAATTTTGTCCAGTGGAACTGTATGGAAGCCGAAGGAAAATGGGGTAAATAAATTGGATGCCATTATGACGGGTTCATAACTGTAGCCAAAGAAGCAGTTAGTGTAATGCAGGTCATTGGAGGTACCATATTCTTAAACGTTGATGTTGACGTCCCCCATGATGACTACGTTTTTTTTTTCTCCTGTAGCCGAAGTGCTACGGGCTACATTTAACTCATAACAAAATTCTGATGCTGTTGATGATGGTGGATAATAGATGCAGCCAATAATGGTTTTCTTTGTGCTTAATGGCATTGGCGACTATTTCCGTCTATATTGATTCACAGTTCTCGCAATGAAGGTTGAAATTGGACCCCCTTTTGTAGGATACCATAGATGAGCTGACTACTGCCACTCCACCGTGGTTGCTCGGCAAACGAAAACAATATTAGGATGCATATGAAGAAAAGGAAAACTTGTCATTTGGGGGAAAGCTACATCCCTGACATGCAGATGACAAAAGAGTGATCGCCTGATGATGTCAGTGGTGCATGGCTTCGTCATGGTGTTTTTCAACTATTTGCTTACCAAGGGGAAAATGGCTTGGTTTTGTAGGTTACACAAAATTTTTCTTCTGAAGAAACTCTTGCACTAAAAATTTTATGCAACACATGAAAGCAAAGCAAAATGAATCTGCTTTACAGGTATACAACCTTTATCAGCGCGATTTATGTTGAAAACAAGATTGTAGCATAATATTGAACAAAACTTGTGTAAAGATACAGTTGCATCTGCAAAGAAAAAGCAAAAGAAATTTAAATATACAAAATGTTTTGCTATCAAATTGCTGCTACTTGCAAAATAAAAATTTTTCCTTGAAGACTGCTTGTGCTATAAAAATTTAACTGAAAGCCCTACAGTTGGGCGTGCCATGCAGCAAAGCAGTTTCTCGATGTTAAACATAGGGAAATGTTGCAAGTCTTGCAGTAAGCTTTTTTTTCTGCTGCATTTTGCTTTCGTAACATTTCTTGCTGTTTTGGTGTCTCCATGTTAGCTGGGGTGCTGAATGGCTTCAGCTGGTGGAGGAGCAAGAACTAGCGGTGCATTCTCAAATTCCGGGTTGATTTTCCAGAGTGTCTACCAACCGGGAAAACCGGGAATTCTTAGGGATTTTTAATAGTCTGGAAATTCTAAGTGAAAACTCGGGAAATTTGTGCTTCTATCAGGGAAAATTAGCTGTAAATTTATTGAAAGGGAACGAAAGTCGCGCTAATGCTGGCTCGAGTAACAGAGAGGAATCGTAACGAATCCTCTTTGACGCCGTGTTGTCGGGTGGAGGGTTTCCTGTGTACAGTCAACGACCGATTTTCCGGACGCCCGATTTTTGGGACACTCCCAATAATTTGGACGGCTTTGTGGCACCGCCACATACCCCATAGAGTCAATGCATGAGAAGATCAGAAATTTCGAACCTAAGAACCCTTCGCCGTCTGGTTTTCTGGACTTTTTGCCGTGACTGCAGGTCCGAAAAGGCATTAATCAATGTCACCACCGCTGCCATGTTGATTACCTTGCCATCCGCTGACAGCCATAGCCACCACCGTGGTAACACCAGGTCTAGCTGCTTTGACGTTCGCTATTAGACTTAGTGCCATTCGGTTCCGTGTTTTTTATTGAAAGAATTTGCCGCTATCAGCAATGGCATCGACTCTGCCTTTGTAGTCCTCACGATTGGCTTCGAAGCTCAAAAAGCACAGCGCGTTGGATAATGCTGGTTCCCGAAAGTCAGCTTTGCCTCAATACAGCAGTGTTGCGCGGTAAAGCATACGCAAAGTACTGCGGTGAAGCTTAACATGCATGGGCAGGGGCAATTGTCATGTGACACGGTATGTATTCCTTAATTACACATGCATTCACTCGCTGTTTGCTGTCACAGTGCGAGTGCTGATATGCCTAATAAGTGTACTGGCAGGCCTTCGGAGCTTCTTCAAATGTGCCTGTGGTAGTTTGCGCCCTTATGGGGAGTAAAAGACATGCATTCATTTTTTTCCGACGTTTTCGCGGCCCTTAGGGAGTCTGAAAAATTGGACATTGACTATACAACTGACCAACAGGATGCTTCAAATGGGCCATGAGGCGAAGGCGTGGCGGAAGGAGGACAAGAACAGAAAGGACCCACGCATTGAGGAATGAACGGGAAAGGCAATGTGCCGCTGCTTTTTTGAAGGAGCTTGCGCTTAAAAAACAAGGTGTTGGCTGACGCCGAGATGCAGGTGTCCCTCATCCAAACCAAAATAAACTCTTTGAAGCAGTAAAACTCAACACTGCGGTGTTGTGCACGGCTGAGAGTATGTCGGTACACTTGTGGTTGACTTTCCAACTACTGATGGAGAATCTCACTTGTGACAAAGTTCAGGCCTCATACCAATGAGCTTGCTATCAGTTGATAGAAGTAGCTCATATTCGAAAATATTTGCTTCGGCATGCATCTATTTTTATTCATATTTGAAAATGGCTCGATTTGCAATGGTCTTTACCATCCTTTTTTCGAAGATATCTTATTTGCTTAGCATTTTACTAAGCTCTCCCCTTTGTTTTCTTTTTGAATAAAATGAACATTACTCCTTACTATTCAAACTGTATTAAGTCTTCTTTTTTATTTCTTAACATGCTTACTAGAGAGTGACAGCATCGGGCGACATGGTGTCAGCCCGTTTTGACATAAAACAAAGTTCTGTTTAACTTGAAAAGTTCACAAAGGCACTCAGGGAAAACCTGGAAAACTCTGGGAATTTGGAAATGTCAACTTGGTAGACAACATTGTCATCATTGCTCTCAGAATCAGTCAGATAAAAAGGGGGCATCCTCTAGTTCACTGTTGCTTGAGCCATCAATAAAATCAGCCACATACACAGGGAAATTGGGAGATCTGTGCTGGTTTGGAGCATGTACGCCACTTGGCCGATAAACAATCTTCGGAGAGAGATCTTTTCATTTGTCAGAAAGAAAAATACAATGTTACCATAGAAGTAGGCTTGGGTACTTATAAGAGGTGAAATCTAATAGGCATAAGAGGCTATCTAATGAAATCAACATTGCTTTCATTTTTTTTCCTGGCTTTAATCTTGCAGCAGTTGTCCATAGATGCTGCTGAAGCTCTATGCAGATGCTGCGTAAAGCTTTAGCAAGGAGCTTCTTTTTTCAGGGTGGTTGTTATAGGAAATTTGAAAATTCTGTGGACTGGAAAAACCTAGGTCTTTGGTGTGCAGACAGGCTTTTCGTACCTCACTAACATATTCCTATTTCTTAGCACAAGAACAGAATCTAACTATGATATGTTTGTTGTTGGGGCCTGCCTTAGTTGATACATGAGGCACGACATCAATTTCGGTGTTGAAAACGGCTCAACTTATCTTCGCCCCCAGACTATGGCTACACAATCCTGGGCACAGGGAATTCCCTTCACCTCAACATTATTCTGCCTAGAATATTGCTTCTGCTCCCCAACTCATTTCATCCATGCTTCATTTCCAGACTTGAATTTTAACACTGGTATTTTCTGCCTTGAGGCCGTCAACTGAAATGAGCAGCTGTACACTTGGAAGTGATTCTCAATGACCATCCTCAGCTCGTAAACAACCGTATCAGTGCAACCACTTTTGTGTTTATATTCCTCAACAAGATTGTTGACTATTTGCTCCATCGATTTGTCTGGCAATGCTTTCAGCTGCTCAATTCTTGCTAATTTTGGGTACGAGGGCATATCAAATAATACACTTTCAGTGGTACCTTTGGTAACAGCAGTTGCAAGAAAAGAAGTAAAAAGAAAATGAAAAAGTCTTAGTTTTGCCTGAAAAACGAAGCATTGATTGCTATAACAAATTAGTAGACAGCTATACGAAGTAAGCGTATTAGTTTTATTTGCCTTGTAAACTTGCAAACATTAGCTTCCTTCCGCACGCTCCCTTTATTTCGAGTGTGTTTTCACACTCGCAGCGGTAGTTTTTAGCACTTGAAGGAAAGGGAGCGTGTAAAACCAGAAGTGGTACCTTATGTGCACCGTGTGAGCCATAACCTCAAGAAGGTAGCTACCACATATGGCATTCCGGTTGTCTTTTTGGCTCCCAAGAAGTTAGCTCAATTGTGCCCCCGGATCGCATGCAAAGGGCCGCGGGGCTGCCAGAAGCAGCATGCTAAACATTTCAGGGACTGTGTTGAAGGGGTGGTCTACGAGATACCCCTAGATTGTGGCAAGTCATATGTTGGACGAACAGCACATTGTAATAATGACAGACTGAGGGAGCATGCTATGAGTATCGGTAAGTTTGACAATGCGACAGGCTGTAAAGCCTGTCGTTGTACGCCATGCTTTGAGCAAGTATTGATTCTTGGCAAAAGTAGGGACAAAACTGCAAGGGAGTTGTTGAAAGCTTAAACAAAGTAAAAAAAAAAAAACCACGCAGACCTTCAGTTTGTGTGTTTTATTATTTCTTTAAGGTTTCATTCATCTATTCAAGCAACATATTACACAAATGACCGATGTTGCCTTGAATAATTCCTAAAGTCACGTGTCACTACGAGCAAGTCACAGCACGACCACGTGTACGTAGGTGCACTAGCACGTGTACATCATTCTCCGGCTTGGAGCGTGGTGGCCGCGAGAAGGAAAAACTGTTTGGTTTGAAATTTCAAATCTTTCCGCAGCGCCTTGCGATGTTGCAGACACAATCGTTATCGCACATTGTATGCTCTGCGCTTGTTGGCTCAAAATGGCAGGACCGTGGTGATGGGCACTTTAAGGCAAAGTTGTTTGATAATCTTCACCGTTATTTAACTTGTGGATAGTTCATCAAACCAGTTAATAAAAACAACTAATTAATATATTAGGCAAATGCATTGTTGTTTTTTGTATTCTCCATGGCCAGGAATAAAGGCGGATGGTACTTGAGCTTTCTGGGGTCTGCTTTGATACGTTGTACCATGCGACGCAGATAGGACATGTCCTTGTTTCTATACAAACTGCTCAACCCCAGAAATGTGCCTGCTGCATCCTACAGTGCGTGCTCGCAGGGCGGTAGCCATTTTGATGAGGAGGACTGTTTTCTGAGCTTATATCGTGCTGTGGAACTATGGAAAGACAGACACGAAACATGAAAATAGGCAGGAAAATAGGCAGGATAGGACGTCTCTTGCGTTTTTGTTGAGTGCCAAGTTTGGCAGTGTACTTCACTCAGTTGTGCTTATTTCAGTTGCATGAATACTGATGTTATGGCATATTCAGTTACTGTGTTGAAGGGGGAGGATGATCAATGGCCATGATCTGCACAGGGTCAAGCAAGTCACCAGCCTACAAGGACCGATTCAGCAAGAACAGCTCATTGGGCAGCAGTTCAAGCACCAGTGCAAAAGATGTGCACTTGTCCAAGCCTCGACCAGTGGACACCACTACCCATCGTACCAATCATGAGAAAAGCCATGTTGAGGTAAGAGCTTACTATTGACTTTCGGGATAGGAGTAGTCATTCCACTATCTGGGGCAACAAGGCAGCACTTACTACTTCCACAAAGGCTGTAGAAATGTATTATATTCATATCTCTGTATTCAATAGTAGCACTGCGTAGTAGAATGGTAATGCTATCCTAAAATACTTTATTGCAAAGAAGCTTGAGATGCAACTTGTTTGGTGGGCTAAGTTTAAACCAGGGTGTCAAAACAAACCCGAACTAAAATCTGTACCCAAATTGCAATTTGGGTAAAACTGAACCCAAACCAATATTTTGGGGAACGTGCCTGAACCCAAACCAAACCTGAACCAAAGAAGAAAACAGTTACCGGTTCGGCACAAGATCAGGGTGTCTACCGACCGGGGAAACCGGGAATTCTCAGGAATTTGAATAGTCTGGAAATACTCAGGGAAAACTCAGGGAATTTGTGCTTCTATCAGGGAAAATTACCTGTTACTTTAGTGAAAGGGAATGGAAGTCGTGTTAATGCTGGCTCCAGTAAAGAGGAATCGTAACGAATCGTCATTGACGCCGTGTCATTGGCACGATGTATTGCCAGAGTACTTAACGACCGATTTTTAAGACGCCCGATTTTTCGGACATGCCCAATAATTCGGACGGCTTTGCGGCACCACCACGTACTCAATATAGTCAATGCATGTTGCCCTGCCTGCAGGTCTGAAATGGCATTATTCAAAGCTGCCACCGCCGCCATTTGGATTATCTCGCCGCCTAGAAGCGGCACTCTCGCACGCAGATCCGCTGGCAGCTGTATAGCCACCACCGCGGCAATGTTAGGCCTAGCTGCTTCTGAGTTCGCTATTGAGCTTCTTGCTATGCGGTTTCGTGTTTTTCATTGAAAAAATTCGCCGCTGTCAGCAATGGCACCGACTCCGCCTTTGTAATCCTCGCGATTGGCTTCGACGCTCGCAGAGCACAGTGCGTTGCATAATGCCAGTCACCAAAAGTTAGCTTCGCCTGAGTACAGCAGTGTTAGGCGGTGAAGCATGACAAGTGTGGGAAGGGGCAAGTGTCACGAAACACACTATGCATTCCTTAATTATACATGTGTGCACCTGCGTCTCCTGTAACAGTACGAGCACCAATATGCCTAATAAGTGTACTAGCAGGCCTTAAGAGCTTTTTCGGACGTGCCTGTGGCAATTTTAGCCCATAAGGGCAGTTAAAGACATGCATTAATTTTTTTCGGACTGCCCCATTTTTCTGATGTTTTTGTGGCCCCTAGGGAGTCCGAAAAATGGGACGTTGACTGTACAACTGACCAAGAGGATGCTTCAAATGATCCATGGGGTAAAGGGGTGGCAGAAGGAGAATGAGAACCGAAAGGACCGACGCACTAAGGAATTAACGGGAAAGGAAGCGTGCCGCGCCTCTTTGAAGGAGCTTGAGCTCAAAAAACAGCATTAGCTGACGCCGAGATGCAGGTGTCCCTCATCCAAACCAGAATAAATTCTTTAAAGCAGTGAAACTCAACACTGAGGTGTTGTGTATGGGCTGAGAGTATGTCAGGACAGTTGAGGTTGACTTCCCAGCTGCCGAGAGAGAATCTTAATTGCAGCAAAGTTCAGGCCTCATACCGATGAGCTTGCTATCAGTTGATAGAAATATCTCATATTCAAAAATATTTACTCGTGTATGCATCTGCTTTTCATTCGTATTTGAAAACGTTCGACTCAATTTGGAATGGATTTTACCACTTCTTTCGCTGTGCATTTTACTAACACCTTCTTTCTGTTTTGTTTTTAAAAAAATAGATAATTCATACTATTCAAATTGGAGTGTCATTTTTTTTTGTTTCAACATGCTTACTAGAGAGTGACAGCATCGGGCAACGTGGTGTCAGCCTGTCTTGACATAAAACAAAGTTCTGGCTCATTCAGTGAATTTTGCAAAGGTGCTCACGGAAAACCTGGAAAAACCAGGGAATTTGGAAATGTCAACTTGGTAGACACCCTGAAGATGGGTAAAACATATGAGGCGACAACAAGTGCTGAGTAGTTTGCACGATTCTTTAAATAACTACTTCTTCTATTGGTGCACCCTACTAGCACATTGTTAGGACTGGCAAGTTGTGTTGTGTGTGAGCATGGGGATAGATGATGGGTATGGACTGGTAACTGCAGCCATCTTGGCAAAGACGCTGACACTACTGAAGTCGGCCATGACAGTTGTGTTCAGCGGCCGAAAAGTTGTTCCAGGGGCTCTGCAGAGTCAAGATTTCTGGTGATGCTCCCAATTCGGCCATCAGGTCAATTTGTTACTAAGTCTAGATAAACTGGATGAACACAAAGTGAGCATAAGGTGATTTCCCAAAGGAGGGATATTAATGTGTTCAACTACACAATTTATTGCAACAGTGGGGGTAGCCAGGAAATTTTTCAGGAGAGACTGCCGAACCGGTTTTCGAACTGTTATAAATTTTTATTTCTCCGAACTGGAACTGAACCAGAACAAAATCGAACCCGAACCAAACTGGTATCTTTTTCAGTTTGACACCCAGATTTAAACACAGTGAAACTTGATGTGTAGGTACACAATCCTGCATGGTGCAAGTGTGAGACTTGTAGTCATGGTTCAGGCATTTCATAATTCACGCACCATGACACATAAGTGACACGGCACGTCCTTTTCTCTTGATGTCTCACCAATGCTGCTTGACCCATTGTGTCTGCGTGTTTTGCCTACAATAGCATGAAAATCAGTAGGTATGCAGAGAGCATCACTGCATGTGATGCAGGCGGGCCCAAAGTCATCCATTCATTGTGATGGAGACTTGACGAAGTCGGGATTACACTTGTGCCACTTTCATCGCATAATGTTAAACCAAAAACCACATTTCTTATGAAAAGTATAGCGCTAAAATTGAGCATTTTGGTCATAGAACAGGCACAATAAAGAAAACAAGCAAATGGGCACTCCCTTGTTGCCTATCTTAACTCTTTCCCTAACATGAGGAAAATAGGTGTTTTTTGTAGGTTATGCCAGATTTTTTTTTTTTTCTGAAGGAACTGTTGCACTCAATATTTTATGTAATATATAAACAAAAGCACAATAAATGCACTTTTCACACATAAGTTTTATTATCGAGATGTATGCCACAAAAAGATATAAATAGCCAGAATCGAGATAGTGGGATAAAAGTGAACAAAGTTGCTAAAGACATGCTTGTATCTACTAAGAAAAATATGTAACAAAAATTATGAGATATACAAAATTTATTGCCATCTGGATGTATGTATGTATGCATGCATACATACATACATACATACACACATACATACATACATACATACATACACAAATACAAACTGAACATGATTAGGCCGCTTGTCCTGCAATATGAGAAATATTGTAGGGATTATGCCATCTCACATGAAGTCCTCCAGATTGCCAAAAAAACATAATGGTTGCCTCCGTGGTACGATTTCACACAGCTATGTGACTGGACATTAACACATCTGAAGAAAAGAGACGCCCCACACGAACACATTATACAAGAATTCCATGCTCTTCATGCTCTTCAGGACAAATATCAAAACAACATGCAATTTTACACCGATGACTCTAAAACAAAACAACACATGGGCGTGGGAGCCGTAATGGAAAATTGGGAAACAAGTATTCGATTACCAAAACATGCCTCTGTTTTCACGGCTGAAGTTTATGCTATAGGGGTTGTAGTTAAAAAAATGACACTGACAAACACAAAAATGCAGCCATATACACTGATTCCTTAGGTGCACTAAAGGCTCTACATCTGAAATCTGAATGTGAACCCCTGATAGGGGACATTTTAAATATGGTGATGCTTAGCAAATATGGGAGATCAATTTGTTTCTGCTGGGTCCCAAGTCATGTTGGTATACTGGGTAACGAAGCAGCTGACGGATGCGCATCGATGGCAGCGTACAAGGGCATAACAAGCACAACACTTCCATATAAAGATAGTATCCGTGCAATTAGGAAGGCCTTTTGTAAGGGGGGACAGGGGTTGTGGTGACCAAAAAGCGCGAAAAAGCTCGATTTTTTTTATTTCATTTTTGGAATGTACAGCTATTATTGCATCTACATTGTTAATTTGATACCGATAACATCAGTATTTCAGCTGCAGTGATGCCTTATACGACATGTACTAGCTGAATTTCAGATGGAACATTTTCCGAAACGCGCGCCTGCTCTTCGGCTACGTTCACACTTGGTCTCGGAGCAGGTGGAAGCGGAAAAAACTTGACAAAATCCGCCCGCCTAGGCGGGAAAACGGGCGGAAAACCAGGCGGCGAAAAAATCGGTCTCGGACCGATTTTTTTGCCACTTTAAAGCGGAAAACGGTTCTGCTTCACCGGAAGCTGCACGGACATATAAACATCCGGTCGTAAAATTTAACATTTTCCATTGGTGATTGTCTATTTTTAGGAAAAGCAACTACTAGCTAAAGCTATCGAAACTATGTCTTGTTTATCTTCCATGGTAGACAAAAGTTAAAGACGACACATGCAGTTGCGCGAAATGATAACTTTTAGTAACTGATGGGTCAATTAATGAACGTATGTCTTGAAATAGTGTGATGAACAGCGCCACCACGCGGACAAACGTACGTAAACTAGATAGATGTGAGCGAAAGTGGCAGCGGTTTACGCTGCAGTGGCAAAACAAATGTGAACACCTTGTACATGCGTGGAAAAGATTTTACGGCCGCTTTGGCTTTTCCGTCCGCTTGCCGTTTCCCAAGTGTGAACGCAGCCTTCCACGTGTGCTAGCTTTGGTCTCATTTGAAGGAGGCGACTTTTCTCTTCAAATTGTGGCCCCATTCAGCCATTGGCCACTTAGAAAATGCGCGGCAAAAAAAGATATTAGAATGCCCTCCTATTCGTCACTCGGTGCACGTGACTTGAGCTTGCCTCCCTATAGGCGGAACTGCATGGCCATGGTCTGCTCCGCGCTTGGAGCCGTGCATTGAGGTGTGCCATCTTGCCCCAGTGTCAACGCGATGTTTGAAGTGGAGCGCAAATTTCGAATGCGGCACAAGTTTGGTGCGAAAAAAGTGCGACGGAAGCTCATCGAAAACTTGAAAAAACGCTGCTCAACACTACAAAACGCCCAGGACGCCACAACCTCAGCGTCCGATGCCGAAATCGTCGATGCAGCAATGGCAGGCCTAACGACCGCATCGGCTGCTGCGGATACTGTGACAAGTCCGTCTGCCACGGACCCTTCGACCAGCGCTCGCGTACGGCAAGATATGATCTACTGGCAACCCCCTGAGCTGGAGGAGGAAGAAGCTAAAGCCAAAGCAAAGCTATCGGAGTTGTCTTCCGCTTAAGCGATGGAGAGGAAGCACGAGTTCGTGGGTGACAGTACCGACGATGCACTTTGCCCGCCTGATGGGACTACATTTAAGATTGTGGATTTGAGTGCCGTGAACACTTTATTAACGTTTGCGAACTGCAACATCTGCACTGGTGCCTTAGAAATCATCCGAGACGAGTGGGAATACGGGCTCACTGTGAAGCTGTGTTTTGCGCGCGCAAACTGCATAGAGATTGCGTCGGTGTGGAGCTCGCCACGCGTTCACAGTGCTGAACGAATGAAACCCTTTGCTGTGTACGTTTTGGCTACGCATGTGCCATGCAGGCAACGGGGAACCGACAGACTGTGTTCAATGACATTTTCTCGTTGATGGGCATCAGCCGTCGGGCTCTTGACACGAAAACGTGGCAGAGCTACGTGAAGACGAAGTTGGCGCCAGCGGCCGATCGTGCGGCATGTAATCTGACGAGCGACTGCGCACGGTCGGTTCGCGAACTTTACGCCGAACTGAACGTGGGTCATACCGGGAACATCGCAGTGTCGCATGACAGTTCATGGAGGACCCGCTATCATACGTTTCATGTCGGCATCGGCACCGTGACCGAGTTGTTCAGCGGACTTGTGCTCGACTTTGTTGTATTGAGCAATTTCTGTGCTTGGTGAGAGTCAGGGCCTAAGAAGAGTGACCCTTCCTATGAAGCCATGAAGAATGGCCACAAGTGTCAGAAGAACACTAATAAGAGAGCTGGGGAGATGGAGGTAGAAGCTGCGCTCATCCTTTTCAGGTGATCATTGGAGCGGCACAATCTGCGGTATACAACGGTACTTTGTGACAGGGACAGCTGCAGTTATCTTGCTTTACAAGATGATGAAGTGTATGGGTATAACCCAATTGAAAAAGAGGACTGCGTGAATCACGTGCAAAAGCGCATGGGGACGGCTTTGCGCAACTTGGTGGCAAAACAAAGGCCCTGGACATGAGAGTCTTGGTGGAAAGGGCCGCTTGACAGCAGACTTGGTCTCCAAGTTAACCTCATACTATGGATGGGCTCTGAAGACCCACAAAGGAGATGTAGATGCCACTCAAAATGCAGTGATGGCCACATATCATCACATTACATCAAACGATGATGTGGCTAATCACACTCTTTGTCCATTAGGCCCGAACTCCTGGCACAAGCAAAATGCTGCAGTAGCCAAGGGTGAGCCGGTTCCAAAGCATACTCAAAAGCTTCCTCCTCATGTGTGTCAGGCTTTATGTCCCATATATGAACGTCTTTCAGACAAGAAACTGCTGCAATGTTGCCAGCGTGGTAAAATGCAAAATAACGAAAGCCTGCATTCGATGATCTGGGCACTGGCGCCAAAAGACCGGCAGGCTTCTTTGTTCATGGTGGAGGCTGCTGTGGCAGAGGCAGTATTAAAGTTAAATGCAGGCAATGCAAGGGCCTCAAAGGACATAATGAAAGAACTATGTCTAAATCCAAGCCAGCAAAGTCGCACCTGCATGGCCGAGAAAGATAGATGTCAAATGGCAGCATCAGCCAAGAAGTGCAAAGCATCAGCAAACATGTGCCAGTCCCTCAAAAAGCGGCACACAGGGGCTGGGAGTCAGCAGGACTACATGCCTAGTGCCTACTGAGCTGTTCCAGCTGTAAATTTGTAAATAAAATAAGTTTTTGCATGTTTTCTCACTTTTCTCAAAACATGTGTTTGGGTCACTTCACCAGACTGTCCGAGTGATATCTCGTGATCTAGAACGGCTAGAGCTATAATTCTTTCTTTCCTAATCTGCACATTACAAAGTGCTGAGAGCAGAATTTCAAATTTGTGCACATGTATATTTCCATTTTATTCATTTTCTTTTGGTGTGGTAGCCTTATGCCCCAACCACTGGCACGCGCCGAAAGCTTCGGCGCGCGCTGGCAAGCGGATGCGTCGCTTCGCTTCGGCTGGAGGGAAAGGGCACGCAACCACTGGAGACGTGCTCTGACGCGCGCCGAAGCTCGCTCCTCGGCTGCGGCGCACTGTTGCTGGACTATTCCGTCTTCATCCGTCATAGTCTGGCCTAAAACAGCCTGCTGTAAACTAAGCTTGAAACAATAAGTTAGTGATCTGTATGTGCTTTTAGATATAAAAAACATGTTTGAATAATGGATATACACCTGCTCCAACAGTTTGTTTTTATTTTTGAAGTAACAATAGTGTACAAAATATCGACATCAGTGCTCGCGCGTCGTCTGTCTGCAAGATCGCTTTGCAAACACCTGCACGACGATGCCATATATCAAAAACTGTTGTACCATTTCATTTTTTGGTAGCTTATTGCACAGCCAACTATGTAAGAATTAGGCGTGCAATGTATAACTGCAAAAATCTGTGTTGCAAATATTGACACGTAGTAGTGACGGTAAATAAATAGTGCCGGCTCAATCGCAACGATAGCCGTGAGCAATGTCGGCAATCGTAGAAAATCTCATCTGCGGGTCAAGTGCATCGGTTTGCATACGTCAGTCGTCGAAAGTTACCGCCTATTCGCTGGTGCCCGCGCACCTACCAGAAACTGCAACATAATTTTTGTGTCGCGTATGCAATCAGATTAGCAAGGTTCGTCGACAACAGACAGAACCATCGATAACGTTCGCAAAACTTCCGATACGTTCAGGCGCATCCTGCACCGAGCGATGACGTTTAACATTCTTTAGCCGGTGAAATACGGTAACCGGATACAGATAAAGCATCCGTGTCAATATAATTATGCCTGTTGGTGCATGAGAGAAACGTGAAAAAGTGGGTTCTGAGAAAATCAGCACAACAGAATTGAAACACCTGTAGCACTCACACACACAAAAAAAAAAAGAACTAGAATAGCTAAAATGTATGTAATTCGTATCTTGTCTCCCCCCAATTCTTGATTCTGCCAAATCTAGCCCATGGAGCACCTCTATTATTCTAGGTTGTTTTGATGCATCAACACCGCATCCGGAGGCCTTCACATTGAGTGTATTGCTACAAACATTTTCACAGTGTAAGGGCCATGTTTTATTGTAACTGGTTTCCACATATCAAGTTTGCCTTTCTTTACATTAATGAAATGACATACCGTCAGATAATACAAGCTTGAGAATTAGAGGGTTTTAATAGCAGTCTTTCGTTGCCCTTTGCCAAGTCGTACTTATGAAGCACTTATTCGAATGGATGGGAGCAGCTCATTTGCATAGTATAAGAAATATATAAACAGGTTATTTTCACAATTTACACACTTCGTCACCACAAAAAGAAAAATTGCAGTTAATTGTTTTCAGCCTGCTATGATGTTTTGACTGAGAAAGATATATACAATTTGTTCTGCAAGGCACGCAATAATTGCTGTGGCATATTATTTTATTGCACAACACTGCATACAGTAGCCGGCCATTATTAAAACTCAGAAGAAATTAATAGCACAATGCATATGATCAGGCACATAGCATATTATTGCACTTTCTTAATTCATGCCAGAACGACGACCACAGGTGTCCTTCTCCCACAAGGTCAGCATCCATCGTGCCTCCTTACCATCGGGCTTCACACCCTCAGCATGTTCAACCTCAGCTTTGTGGTGTTTAAAACAACCTCAAGTGCGTCTTACGGTTCCAGGGATAAGAAAGAAGACCGACCTGCCTACTTTGGCCTTGAAGCAAGCAACTCTGGATTGTTTGCACACTTTCTGCTTTGATCGAGTCCACATATATACGGATGGTTCTTCTACTCAGACCAGCTCCACCAGCGCAGTGGTTATACCATCACGATCACTAAGCATCCAATACAAGATTTCTCACTTGACAACATTGACCGGTTCGGAGCTTGTTGCCCTCCGAGGTGCCATTGATTATATTAATAACCAACCGGCTAATCGGTGGGCAATATTCTGCGATTCAAAGGCGGCCTTACAATGTCTTCTGTCATCTCTTCGTCGCGGGTCATGTGAACAACTCGTGTCGAAGATACGAGAAATGCACCATCACATGATCATGAAAGGACACGACGTCGTGTTTCAGTGGCTGCCTGGTCATTGCAGTATCTCCGGCAACGACCTTGCTGACGAAGCTGCTAGAAAAGCACACGAAGGAGCAACCCTTGTTTCTATACCTTTATCGCGGACCGGCGCAGCCCAGCACTTAGGCAAGCTAGCGCACTCTTTTGACATTGGACAAGTGGCACACACCTGAATTCACTCAACATCGATTGCATTCCCTCGATCCCTCTATGCAACTGCGGCTGTTACCAGGTCTTCCGTGAAATGAAGAAACAGTGCTGTGCCGCTTACGTTTGGGTGTCGAATTCACCAATGCATATGCATTTTTGATTGGAATGGCTGATAGCGCCGAGTGCAATGCCTGCAGTGTCGAGGAAACCTTAGAGCACCTACTGTGCTACTGCCCATCTTTTGAAGATGAAAGGCAAGACCTCCGCACAGCTCTCAATTAGCTAGATAAAAAGCCGTTCACCTTGAACAAGATCTTGGGACCATGGCCTCGCATATCGCAGCTACAAAAGGCCACAAAAGCGCTGCTGCGATATTTTAAAGATATCTGATTGAGTCAGCATCTGTGATCCAAACTGAGTGACCGACTGATATCCCCAGTGGACTTTCTCTTCTTTTAATCTTTCCGTCCCCCTTTCCCTTTCCCCAGTGTAGGGAAGCCAACCGGGCTCAGTCCCGGTTAACCTCCCTACCTTTCATTTATCATTTTCTCTCTCTCTTCTTAATTCATGCCCTTTCTTTAATTGCACGAAAGCTACTGCACTGAAATAGTATACTAGTACATACTTAAAAAGCACAATTTTATACTACGATAATAATCAATAATTCAAATTTTTATTCTAGTGCCCAGGAACAGCTAGAGAGCCTTTGTACAGGTGCACTTAACGAGCACCATGTGAGACAAAATGTACAGAAAACATGAATGTAGTAGACAAAAAAATGGAAGATAGAGAAACAAATAGGAAAAAAAGGAAACGCGGAAAAGTAAAAGGGAGTTAATCCTACATGATTATCTACAGATACACAAAACACAGGAAATGAACTCTGAAGTATGTTTTGGAGTCGAGTCTTATTAGCACAATCTTGTAACAAGCCCAGGCAACGAATGTGGAATGCTACCTGGTATACTGTTGCGTCACAAACAAATGCATATGATCAAGAAGCTTTAAGGAATGTATAATGTCATGGACCACCTTATACAGGAACAAAAGGTGTGATTGATTAAGACTTGAATCTAGAGGTGCGAGTTGAAGTATATTTGAGAAGGCTCAACTGTGGTCGCCAGAATGGCAAAAGTGGTGCTTTAAGATAGATATCAATTTATTCTGGATGCGTTCAATGAGGTCAGAATTAGATTTGCTCATTGCATCCCCTCCTACAGAGGCATACTCTAGTAGTTGGAGGCACACAGCAGAATTTCAGAAACACAACAGGTGAGTGGAAATCATGCAATTCCAAGAGCGTGAAGGGCATCTTGTGTAATTATCTATGTGAAAAAAAAAGCTTAGCATTTTGTCGAAGTACACACCAAGATCTTCCATTTCATCGACCCTAAGGAGTGGAGCATCACGTAGGGTGTATCAAAATTTCACATGGTGCGTTTTGTGCATATAACTTAATGCCATAGTGTTGGAAGCATTTAAGAGTACTTATTGTTTCTGCACCAGTTTGAGAGTGAAAAAATGTCTTTTTGGAAGTCGATGCAGTGGTGGACACTGTTGACAGTCTGAAATAGTTTTAAGTTGTCGGCACACAAAGTCATGCTGTTCATTTATTAAAATGCTCTTAGCACTAACAGAAAGCGAGGAATCAAATATCAATTCAAACACCTGACGCACTGAAGAGGATAGATATAGGTCGGCAGTTAGTAACTGGACATCTAGCACCTGATTTGTGCATGGGCAATGTTCATGCTACCTTCCGAGTGCTAGAAAAGGTACTAGACTTTAGGGAACTATTGAAGATGCTTGTGAAAACGAGGAACAAGTATGCTTCCATACGTCTTAACCCTTTCAGACATCACTTTATCCCGTTGATTGAAACTTGCTTTCACCACATCTCTTGCATCCTCAGAATCGTAGAAAGTGTACAGCTGCAGCAAATATTAAGAATTTTCAATTGTTTAGTGAGTTTTGTCAAGTTTACAAAATTTCGACTCCATGCGAAAACTGACTACAGGAACACAAAATATGAGAACATGTACTATTTCGTGTTTTGAAAAGCTTGAAAAGCACTTATCCAGCCAATTGAAAATTATGCCTGGTGCACGACATTGTAAAAAACAATGAAAGAAGTGAACCCGCTACATACAACATACTTGTGGTATCCTGTGTTAGCTTCTGGTTTCGGTTTTGGGTCGTTTATGTCAGGGCGCCACTCAGCGTCAAACGCTGCAAGTTGTCTCCTGCTTCCCCCCCGGAGAAATAAAACAGATTCTTTGTCTGGTCCCCTACTGAAGCGTCTGGCTCTTTCTTACGGCGCTGTGCGCCCCGGCCGTTTAGGCCTCATGCCGTAAACCTTTCGTCCGGCCGCCCAGTCGAAGCTACAGCAATACTGACACAGAGTAACAGCACCCAGACGTCTACCTTCCACTCATTTTGTTAAAACATTCTGCATGTTATTCAAAATTGCAGCACAGTTCCAATAATAAGTGTTTCAGCATGTATGTAACACATTTTAAATACCATTACTTTCATCAGTGCTTTTGCTATTGATGCACGCTCCTGCTGTGCCCAATTGTGTAGACAGCGTCTCAAAGGGTTAAGCTCTGTGGAGGAAATACCATCAACACCACAAGAAAGGGAATGTTTAAGCAAAGTTTAAGGCACTTTCATATACTTGGAAACAAGGTTTTCATTGACTGTTAGCATACACTGTGCCAGACTGAGAAGGAAGGTTACTTGAAGCATATTTCACACGATATAGCAAACAGAAATGTTCTGCAAAGGCATCAGCACTGTTCGAGACAACACCACTACTTTCATGAAGAAGACGTACATCTTTGGCACTCTTTTTCGAAGAGTGAGAGCCCACAAAGCTCCAGAAATATTTTGAATTGTGTGTCACGCTGGCTTGAAACACAATCAATGTGGTCAAAGTGATGATTCTAATAATAATAATAATAGTAAGAATAATAATAATAATTCTTAGTGGTAACTTGGCACGCTAGACTAAAAAGAAGGCTGATGCCTGTATGTTAGAGCATCTGATAACCAGCCATCTAGAGCAGAATTTGCAGGATGCAGAAGACACTTCTTCCCCTCCACGTGCACACACACTTGCTCAATAACACAGCACGGCACACACGCACACATTCGACAGGTGCACAACACACAGGAGTGCCAATTCAGTCTGGTTCCAAGGAGAAGGAGATTCTTGAGTATGAGGAAAGGAAAGGTTTGGGGTAAAAGTGCAGCGCCAGTAACTGTCTCTCAGCAGAGGACACCTCAACCGCGCTGCACAGGGGGTAGGGAATGAAAGTAGGGGGAGAGAAGGAGCACCAGAAACAGCAGCACGCCGCGGAAATGTGATGGAGCTAAAGGCGGTCGGCGAGGCCGACAGCCTCGGTGAATGTCAGGAGCGCACGTAGAAGTGTCCTGTGGCGTGAAGGGCAGCCCGAGGGGGTGCAGGAGTTCAGTCACGGTGTCGCACGGCAGGCCGTGCCCACGGTAAACACGGGCAAGGGACGCGCGCTGCGAGCGAGAAAAGTTGGGGCACTCACAACTTTTCGCTCGCGCGCAGCGTCCCTTGCCCGTGTTTGGAAAGGAGAATCCAAATCGCCAGGGGGGTGGAGAGAAAGCTCTGCATGCCAGATATAATCATGGAGTTGTGGTGTCGGGCCACAGAGGCACGATGAGGACTTCAGGCTGTGCTGACCACTTGTTCAGACGAACTGAAGAAATATTAGCGCTGTCCAGAGAGTCGTCAAGCACCCTGCAGTATAGTCTAGTGCACTGTTGCGCTGGTATTGCAGGGTGTGCTACTTGAGGGGATGTGAGGCAATCCTCAAAGGCTGGCATGAGCTTGTGACAACCGAAAAGACGGGAGTAAAGGGTGCGTATTGTCCG